>NW_020639442.1:0-301 GCF_003573695.1 Papaver somniferum
AAAATTAATTAATAAAAATATTTATTCTTGAAAACAATGAAAATACAGAATATGGGATAAAATGTAGAATTAATGTGCAAAAGATGAGTTAAATGCCAACAAAAAGGGATAAATATATACATTATATGGCACTCATCAAATACCCCCAAACCTGAATTTTACTTGTCCTCAAGTAAAACAAAACTAAGGAAATCCTAACTATACCACTGTCGCTGGTCTCTCGAATGCATTTAGCGTATGCACTAAGCCTTTTAAACCACTAAGTGTCCCTAGTGGACGAGTTGAAGTCTCGTGAAGGTTT
>NW_020639442.1:501-807 GCF_003573695.1 Papaver somniferum
GATGGAATTGATAAATACTTGATTTTTTTGTATTTTTCTGATATTTATTTATTTATTTATTTTTTTTATGAATATATACATCGTTTTTTTTTTTTTTTGAATAAGGAAACACTTTTGATACAAATACAAAAGGAAAAAAAAGATTACATGACACTTTGCAAGAGGTAGCCCTTTTTGATGCACCCAGTTAAATTCGATGGTTGTCTTTCTTAATGTAACCTCCACCTTCTATCCCAACCAACCAAAGAACAAGCTAGTCAAGTTTCGTTCAGTATTCTAAAGTGATTGGCAATCGTAACTTCCTAT
>NW_020639443.1:0-281 GCF_003573695.1 Papaver somniferum
TATCTAGTTTACAATTTAGTCTCAGAAATCAATTTTCGACTTATAACGAAATGTGTAGACTTTTTTTAGTTAACGTATATAAAATTCAACATTTTTATGAACTCTTTCTTTTTATGTTGGCATTTTCTTTCTATTTGATTCAAGATAGATGAAATTTGTTAGGATTTGGATTAGTTCTACATGGCCTTTCATCTTTTTTTTTATTGTGAAATTTGACTTCCTTCATATTTTCTTGAATCAACGTACATAGAAATGCAATTTTTACTAGACGTATTGCCTTA
>NW_020639443.1:464-693 GCF_003573695.1 Papaver somniferum
TAATTACAATATATTTTTCAAACTTTTCTGTTAAAGATTAATTTATCTAGTTTACAATTTAGTCTCACAAATCAACTTCCGACTTATAACGAAGTGTGTAGACTTTTTTCAGTTAACATATAAAATTTAACATTTTTATGAACTCTTTCCTTTTGTGTTGGCTTTGTCTTTCTATCTGATTCAAGGTAGATGAAATTTTCCAGGATTTGGATTAGTTCTGCTTGGTCTT
>NW_020639443.1:704-1000 GCF_003573695.1 Papaver somniferum
AATCAACGTACATATAAATGCAATTTTTACTAGACGTATTGCCTTATAACATATTAATTATAATTACAATATATTTTTCAAACTTTTCTGTTAAAGATGAATTTATCTAGTTTACAATTTAGTCTCACAAATCAACTTCCGACTTATAACGAAGTGTGTAGACTTTTTTCAGTTAACATATATAAAATTTAACATTTTTATGAACTCTTTCCTTTTGTGTTGGCTTTGTCTTTCTATCTGATTCAAGGTAGATGAAATTTTCCAGGATTTGGATTAGTTCTGCTTGGTCTTTCAAC
>NW_020639444.1:0-414 GCF_003573695.1 Papaver somniferum
CAAAGCCAACATAAAAAGAAAGAGTTCATAAAAAATGTTGAATTTTATATACGTTAACTCAAAAAAGTCTACACATTTCGTTATAAGTCGGAAATTGATTTTTGAGACTAAATTTTAAACTAGATAAACTCCTCTTTAACATAAAAAGTTTGAAAAATGTATTGTAATTACAATTAACATGTTCTAAGGAAATATGTCTAGTAAAAATTGCATTTCTAAGTACGTTTATTCAAGAAAATATGAAGGAAGTCAAATTTCACAATAGAAGAAAGATGAAAGATCATGCAGAACTAATCCAAATCCTAACAAATTTCATTTATCTTGAATCAACTAGAAAGACAAAGCCAACATAAAAAGAAAGAGTTCATAAAAAATGTTGAATTTTATATACGTTAACTCAAAAAAGTCTACACA
>NW_020639444.1:614-1000 GCF_003573695.1 Papaver somniferum
AAAAATGTTGAATTTTTTATACGTTAACTCAAAAAAGTCTACACATTTCGTTATAAGTCGAAAATTGATTTATGAGACTAAATTTTAAACTAGATAAACTCCTCTTTAACAGAAAAAGTTTGAAAAATGTATTGTAATTACAATTAATATGTTCTAAGGCAATACGTCTAGTAAAAATTGCATTTCTATGTACGTTGATTCAAGAAAATATGAAGGAAGTCAAATTTCACAATAGAAGAAGGATGAAAGACCATGCAGAACTAATCCAAATCCTAACAAATTTCATCTATCTTGAATCTAATAGAAAGACAAAGCTAACACAAAAAGAAAGAGTTCATAAAAATGTTGAATTTTATATACGTTAACTCAAGAAAGAGTTCACATTT
>NW_020639445.1:0-351 GCF_003573695.1 Papaver somniferum
ATATCTAGACTAAGACTCCTAATAAAAATACATATTTGCACAAGAGTCAACATTTCAAGGTAAATGAGCTCCATTTTTATGATTTTTTTCAATTTTTTAATTTTTTTTAATTTTGATTTTTTAATTTTTTTGGAATTTTTCAATTTTTTCAAAAAGAAGAAGGAGTTCGTTTTCAATTATGGCAAATTATCGTGGCATCTACTCTATACCCCCAAACCTAAATTAAACATTGTCCTCAATGTTTCAAAATATGGAAAGAATTAAAATGCAACATATGGAGAGGGACATGCTGAGTAGAGTAAAAGGAGAGAGAATACCCGATTTCGGCGAAAGCAGAATTAAAACTCCGTT
>NW_020639445.1:551-836 GCF_003573695.1 Papaver somniferum
TGCTAGGGACGGGCAAACGTGCAATTTCCAACTGTGGCTTTTTAAAAGTGTTATATTTGGAAGCAAAATAGTCCAAGAGGACTTGGGAAGCACACAGTTCCAAACCTAGGTTAGGAATTTTCAGAAAAGTTGGTTTGACAATATGGGTACAAACCAAATCTAGGTTGGGTGGAAGGCCATCAGATTGTGACTCATGTAGGAGAATAGGTACGTCATTATCAATCAAATCAAAATCTCCTAAATCATCTACACATGTCACATCATGCTCACAATCATCAATCAAAT
>NW_020639446.1:0-398 GCF_003573695.1 Papaver somniferum
TTATTTTTGAAATTTTTGAAATTTTTTTGAAATTTTTCTGAATATACACATCGATTTTTTTTTTTTTTGATAAGGAAACACTTTTGATACATATACAAAAGGAAACAAAAAATTACATGACACTTTGCAAGAGGTAGCCCTTTTTGATGCACCCAGTTAAATTCGATGGTTGTCTTTCTTAATGTAACCTCCACCTTCTATCCCAACCAACCAAAGAACAAGCTAGTCAAGTTTCGTTCAGTATTCTAAAGTGATTGGCAATCGTAACTTCCTATCAAACACCTTGAAGATCGAGGCCATACATGTATTGGTAGATCGTGCGCGTGCAAATTTCTTATCACTATGTGAATTGTGCTAGAATCAGGGTGCCTAAATATCTAGACTAAGACTCCTAATAA
>NW_020639446.1:598-1000 GCF_003573695.1 Papaver somniferum
AGTCCTTCAAATGGACTGAATCCTTAGCTACTCTCACTCTTACACCCCTAGAATCAGCTGTCTTCTTACAGCACAGCTGATCACAGGTGCATTCACTCAACTAGCCAATTATCAATCCTACTTAGTTTCAGCACTACAAGAACAGTGACATGAACAAGGACTATCCTAGCTTACAATTCAAGAGTATCATCTAACCCCTAGCAAATGGAGTTAGAACATAATGAAATTAAATGACAATGGAATTGAAATTGTTTAAAACATTGAACTGAACTTGAACTGAAATTGAAACAACATTAACAGTTGAGGTCCTGGCTATTCCAGGCCTCTTGGTGGTGCTTTGACTAATCCAGGCATGAACTCAATGTTGTTACAGTTCTTCAATTTATACCCAAAAGAAAAATT
>NW_020639447.1:0-423 GCF_003573695.1 Papaver somniferum
TGGGGATTAGGTTTCCTAGTTGCTAGAGTTCTCCCTTATATAGTCTTCAAATCAGGGTTTGCAATCAATGCTACCTTGGTAACAAAGCATTCAATATTCACCGTTAGATGAAAACCTGATTAGACTTAATCTAATATCTATGAACCGTTAGATCGAGCTTAGCTTGCTACACACAAATGAAAAGTGACTTCATTTAGATATGAGTAACCGTACCTAAACGTGTGCACCATTGTTGGCTCAACAATAGTTAATCGAGTTATCCATATGAACACTTTCATATCAACCATATTCATCTTAACCATAACTAATTCAAATGACTCAAATGAAACTAGTTCTAGAGTTGTTCAATTGTTTATATTCTCATAGAAGTATACAAGACACAATTGAAGCAAAATCGATTTTGATTCACTCGAATCAATTCAT
>NW_020639447.1:434-1000 GCF_003573695.1 Papaver somniferum
AGTATACAAGACACAATTGAAACAAAATTGATTTTGATTCACTCGAATCAATTCATGAACATTATAGCCACGATTTGCAAAAGATTGCATTCCTTAATATATAGTTGTATTAGTTCATGAACAAACCGATTTTACAACATAACCTACTCAAGTATGCAAACGGGTACGTATACCTAAGTAGCCGGACTTGGACTGTGTTTCTAGTATGCAAACGGGTACGCATATTGTCATTCACATCCGAACTTAGTTGAATATAGTGCGGGTACGGGTACGCATACTAAATTTCCCGGACTTCAACTGACTTCGCCAATACGCATAAGGGTATGCATACTATAGCTCTCGGACTTCCCTGACCAACCAGTACGCATACGGGTATGCATACTAGAATGCCGGTCTTGGACTACACATATGCAAGTACGCATACTGTGTTTATATCCAATCATGGTTAATCGTTATAAACTCCTATTTCAATCATTGAAACATTCTCGGAAGACGACAATAGTTGTCTCACACAAACTATTAGCTTCAAAGCAATTTTCAAGTGATTGAATGATCAATACGAAACA
>NW_020639448.1:0-594 GCF_003573695.1 Papaver somniferum
CGTTTCCAGCTCTGATTCTTCCCTTGTTTATACTTTATACGCATCAAACAATAGTTATAACTCTCCCAGATCATCTCAGCCATACGAAAAACACAAGAAATCCCGTGAATAAGTCTTCTCTGCACGTTCTCCCATGTTTCCAGTTCGTGGCTTCCCTAGCCAATTCTAGCCAAATTTAATCGACCACAACACTCGCAATAGATTTCTAAATGTCCCAGGAACAATACCACAAATTTTCAGCGATTTAATCTCCCTATAACACCTTCATTTTGTTGATTGAAAATCTGCCAGAGAGTAAAAATATTTTCCCGCCAAAAAGTTTATTTGAATTTGAGAAGAAGGAAGGGTGTCCCCCTATCCTGAACTGGGATGCGAATAGCAGGTGTCCAACTGAGGTGCCCCTTAACCAATAGTGAGAGTCCGAATAACAATTGTCCTTCAAGGTTGCCCCGGGCAACTTTTCGAGCTGATTTTTCCAAAAATGTTTTATTCCCAAAAATGCCTACAAATACATAAAACACAAAAATTAGTACAAAATCGAGAGACAACAATATATACATTGAGGACAAATTAGACACAAAAATGTGTCTATCA
>NW_020639448.1:658-1000 GCF_003573695.1 Papaver somniferum
GTCTATCAAATAACCCCAAATTTATTATTTGCTAGTCCTCGAGCAAAACTAAAAAATAAAACCGAGTTAATCTCGGGTGGGTTTAACGGAGGTGTACCCACAAAAACCATGACTTCTAATTGGTCACAAGTATCCAAAGATCTATGAGGACATACATATTCTCAACCTATCTCCAAGTAACTAGAATGCCAGAGAAATTAAAGGTGTCAACTCTAAAGCTGACTGAAGAAAATGGGAGACACATCCGCACGACTGCTAGATAAAGAGATATCCGCTACACAACTAGATAAACATTGTAAGATGCGTCCGCTGCTTTACAGATGGATAAGATTAGGAGAGAGA
>NW_020639449.1:0-360 GCF_003573695.1 Papaver somniferum
GGCACCGAGGTACACGGTTGAGTTAAGAGTGCCAGGGGCGTTTGAAGTGCACCTTGCCATTCTTGACAAGTCTTGGCTTATACTGCACTCGGCCTGAAGAAAACCCCACTTAGGGTGCAGTCTCGTAACCATAAGCCCTATAGGTAAAAGGGATAAGAGGCTGCGAAAACAACTGGTTGTTGTTAAGACTGGATGGGAGGAGCTAATCTTGTATGGTAGAAGTACGCCTCCTTGAAGGGGCAACCAGGAGGGAGATAAGGGCGGCACCCTCCATTAGGGAGCTGATAAGTGTCTTAAGACGCAAATTTCATGAGGCTTTTTATTCGCAAGGGTATTAAGGCTTGTCATATTTGTGCAACA
>NW_020639449.1:371-744 GCF_003573695.1 Papaver somniferum
ATGATGAAAAAGAAGGAAACATTCTTCATAGAAGTTGGTGCAAAAGCAAAGAATCTATTCTGTCACTCTATCGTACATTCGCACATGACAATTGAAGATTTTCATGAAAATTTTTTAAGTAGAGTGTTCGCAAGAGATAATGATGGAAGAGAAGTTATGAATATAGCGAAAATCTCACCACTAGAAGAATGGCAGAAACGGATCATTTCTTTTACCGCAGAAGAAATCCCCGAATGTGAAGAGGTACATGATAATCCATTAGTAGTAAAATTAGAAATTAATCCAAAACCGAAAGAAGATGAGGATGATGAAGCTGAAGATTCATGGGCAATAAATAGAATTCTAATCGATACTGGAAGCTCTGTGAACATCT
>NW_020639449.1:755-1000 GCF_003573695.1 Papaver somniferum
CGTCCTGCGATTTCGTCGCAAGACGGCAATGTCATGGGGCTTTAATTTCGCAAGAATATTTAGTCCTGTCATATTTTCGCAACATTCCTGAAGAGGCCACAATACAAAAGAAAAAGTTAAGGCAAGATCAATGGGTTTTTGCATGAAAGTGCAAGGACGTCCTGCGATTTTGTCTCAATGACAAGAGGTGGCATAATAAGACCTTTAATTAGGAAGGAAAAATAAGACCACACAGGAATGAGATT
>NW_020639450.1:0-471 GCF_003573695.1 Papaver somniferum
TGTTTTGCATGGTAGACTTAGATTAAATTAAAAGTCAATGCATAAACTAGCTAATGTAGGTTGCATACCCAAATTGAGTTTGGAAAAAGAACACAAATGTGAAATTTGCATAGAATCAAAATATGCTAGAAAAACCTTTTTAGAAAAAATGTTCATAGAAATTATAAACCCTTAGAATTAATTCACTCGGACCTAGTTGACTTGAAATCCGTTCAAACTAGAAGTGGTAAGAAATGGTTTGTTACTTTTATAGACGATTGTACGAGGTATTGTCATTTATATTTTCTTAGAGGTAAGGATGATGCCTTTAAAGCCTCTAAGATATATAAACTAGAAGTTGAAAACCATTAAATAATACCATTAAAACAGTTAGGTTTGACCGTGGTGGTAAGTATAAAATTCTTATAGGAGATTTTTGTATATAAACTGGCTTAATACACGAAGTTACCCCTCCTTATTTCACCTCAGTCT
>NW_020639450.1:482-1000 GCF_003573695.1 Papaver somniferum
TTGTATATAAACTGGCTTAATACACGAAGTTACCCCTCCTTATTTCACCTCAGTCTAATGGGGTAGATGAACGTAAGAACCGTACCATTAAGGAGATGATGAATACCATGTTAATTAGTTCAGGATTACCTTCGAACTTGTGGGAGGAAGCTGTCCTCTCATCCTGCTATATCCTGAATAGAATACCCTTTAAATGATCAGATAAAACTCCATATGAATTGTGGAAAGATAGACAACCTTCTTTTGCATACTTCAAAATGTGGGGGTGTTTGGCTAAGGTTCAGATCCCTAAACCTAAAGCAACCAAGGTAGGACTCAAAACTGTTGACTGTGTCTTCACAGGGTATCCTAAGCATACTCCTGCATATAGATTTATGGTTGTGAGTTCTGAAATTTCTGAAATTGGTGTGAATACTATTATGGAGTCTAGAGATGTCGTGTTTTTTGAAAATGTTTTTCCTTTGAAAACTGACTCTCGTAAGAGAGGTGTTGATCCCCTAGATGTCCCTTCAATCAGT
>NW_020639451.1:0-250 GCF_003573695.1 Papaver somniferum
CCACTTAGATTGGTTAGTGCTATCCTTAATAGGCATAAATTTATAGGCTCTGGAGTTCATTTATTGCAACTAAAAAGTTTCTCCCATACCCCCAAACTTAAAATTAACATTGTCCTCAATGTTCTAAAGATGAAATTAAAAGCATGCACAAGGAGAGATAGTTATTATTTGAAGCAAAAGAGTGAAGGAAGGATATTACCGGGTTGCATGAGATTGGGTTACCTCCCAAGAAGTGCTAAGTTTAAAGTCT
>NW_020639451.1:261-535 GCF_003573695.1 Papaver somniferum
TGATAAGTTTAAAGTCTTCATCCAGACTTAGGAAAGGATTAGTCAACTCGAACCATAAAGTAACAGTCGAAATAATTGTGGGTCTTCAAAACGAAATAGAGCTTACCAAAGGAAACTATAATAACCCAAGAAAGTGAACAAGAATAACATGCTCTTATCTAGTTTCCTGATTAAGATATTTATATCTAATTGTGGTTCAGGTTCTGGTTCTATGAAAGGGTCTAAATAAAATATTTTCCTCGGATGCATTTCCTCATAGGTTGGATCCAAATTA
>NW_020639451.1:735-1000 GCF_003573695.1 Papaver somniferum
AATTTTTGACATTTAATAATTCTCAATCTTTGTTTCCAACTACATGGTTTATGTTTATAATATTTCTCATAGATCGTTAGAGGTGATTCCTCAATAAAAGTTGGAGTATCCATATATCGCTGCCCACGTATATATTCACCAAGAGTTATTTCCGAAGACATCTCTTGATAACGAGAATTTCTAGACATATATTCTCGCAACGTCATCTCAGGTGGCATCTCCTCAAAAGGATTCATCACCGAAGAAATATAAACTACGGAGGGAT
>NW_020639452.1:0-386 GCF_003573695.1 Papaver somniferum
CAGTCAAGGTCTTTTCAAAATCCTGGTAACAACAAACGACAGCGGCCCTTCTGTGACCACTGTAACAAACACGGTCACACTAAGCAGACCTGTTGGAAGCTTAACGGGTACCCAAAAGACTTGCCCAAGCCAAGGGATTCAGAACCTCCTGTGGTCGCTGCTATCACTCAAAACCCGGCTGTTGCACCAGCTATAAGCGCTGCCCAGTATGCACGCCTGTTATCTCCAAGAAATGAGCCACTGAGAGTCTTTGACCAGAACCAAGGAGGGAATATACTTATTGGCATTAATTCTTTAACCAATCCAAGAGAAGAACTTGTCAAGCAAAGTCTTAAGATTACAAGCATTCTTTTAGTTGGCCTTCAGCAAAATGATACCGTCATCAG
>NW_020639453.1:0-348 GCF_003573695.1 Papaver somniferum
GGCCACCTCTTGCTAAGAGTCATGTAATTATGTTTTTCTTTTTGTTCATGTATCAAAAGTGTCACTATGTTGTAAAGATCAAAGTTATTTCTTACAAAAAAAAAATCAAAAAAAAAATATTCAATCAAGTATTTATTTATTCCATGTTTTTTCATGTTAAAGACAATATTCTCTCTTGTTCCAAAAATAAAAGAGAGTAATCAATGTAAATAAGAGTCATGTAAAGAGTCATCTTTTTGTTGTAAATAGTCTTGTAATAAGCAAGGAGGGTGCAGCCATCGATGTATAACGCGGGTAAACTGAAATATCACCAACTCATTGGGTGAACATTCACAATTCTCGTAAAGC
>NW_020639453.1:548-787 GCF_003573695.1 Papaver somniferum
TGTACTGTTTCTGTTATGTATGTTCTGAATCCCAAATGCTAGGACTAGATGAAATTATGAACCAGCTGAGATAGTCTTCATCATGTGCAGCTCATGTTCAGTGTTGCTAAGCCCTTAGACTAGTTGTGCTTTAATCAGACAATTAGCACTTTGGTAATTATCTTAGCTGTGAGTAGAATATCCCTTAGGTTAATGGTGGATTCCAAATCCTAGTGTTCTTTCATCACTCTTGTTTACTG
>NW_020639454.1:0-471 GCF_003573695.1 Papaver somniferum
CGGCTCGAAATTTTTATAGTGTATGATCATAGTCTATATATATAGCATACGACTTTTGTCTCTAGAAGTAGGAGATAGAATAGATAGACTTTGGAGTGACAGTTGAGTTCAAGTCTTCACATACCTTTTTGTCTAGAAGTTCCACCGGTTTCTTGAGTATATCTTCTTCTTGTCTGATGAATCGCCATGAAGTCTTTGGGCTCAACTACACCTTCTAACCTAGTCCGAGACTTAGCTATAATAGACTAGAAATCAAGACTTATAGTTTTGATCACTAACATTGACAAACATGCTTGAGATATCAACGCATGCGAGGTTGACCGAGCTATGCTCTAACAAGGGCCTAATTCGGACCATATAAATACAGGGATCAACAATCCAAAAAGGTATGCAATTATTTCCATAAAACAACTCCTGTGAAAAATCCAAATTCTGACTTTAACATTGGAGGATTTTTTGCAGGTACCCCCC
>NW_020639454.1:482-1000 GCF_003573695.1 Papaver somniferum
GTAGAAGCAATTTTATCATACAAACATTGACGCCGACCAAGGTTTTCAAGAAAAGATTTTCGTGTTTTACCAGATCGAGTTATGGCAGTAATCAGACAGACTGCACGAAGGAAAGACTTTAGTAACGATTCCTTACAGCAATGGAGAAGCGAAGCTGAAGAGCACGAAATAGAGGTTCAGTCAGCCCCAACAATACCCACTGGAAACAAGCAGGGTCAAAATCGTTCTCATGACAGAGCCTTATATCGTGATCGAGATCGAAATCGTGTTCGTAACAGATCCATGGATCGTGGTCGATATCGAGATAACAAAGAATTGGATGTTGATGGGGAAAATCCACATGATCAAGGAAACCGTCAGGGAGGACAAACGATAGAGAGGACCTACAAGATGGATGTACCGCAACCCCTTGATCGGAAGAACTGTTACTCGATCGACTGAACGAGTTGGAGAAGGAAAATGCTCTTTTGAGGTTAGAACGTGAAAACCAACCTCGACCCAGGTCTGGTATTCCGAAC
>NW_020639455.1:0-398 GCF_003573695.1 Papaver somniferum
TTATCCTGTGAAGAGCATGACTTAGGTAAATCTTCTGTTGACACTAATGATCCTATGCATGAAAACATAGTTGATGTGTCTGATTCCATACTTAAGCCACAATATATTGCTTCTGTTGATGATAATTTGAATATATCGGATAACCATGATTCTGAATTAGGACTTGTGCAAATTTTTTGTGATGATGAGCATGCTACACATCTTGAGTGTGACTTAGATAATGCTGATGTGACTGATAATATTGATACTGTTGATCTCATGCATGTGAGACACTTAGATGTCACTTTCTTGCCTAAGTCACAATCTGATAGCCTTGCATCCTACCTAGATTTGGTTTGTAACAATATTATCAAACCAATTTTCATGAGAATACCTAATCTAAGCCTGGAACTGTGTGC
>NW_020639455.1:560-885 GCF_003573695.1 Papaver somniferum
TTGCCAATCACTTTAGAATACTGAACGAAACTTGACTAGCTTGTTCTTTGGTTGGTTGGGATAGAAGGTGGAGGTTACATTAAGAAAAACAACCATCAAATTTAACTGGGTGCATCAAAAAGGGTTATCTCTTGCAAAATGTCATGTAATTTTTTGTTTCTTTTTGTTATGTATCAAAAGTTTTGCTTGTTAAAAAAAAAAAAGAAAAAAAAAAGAAAAATGAAAAAATCAATCAAGTATTTATCAATTCCATCCTCTCTTGTTCCAAAAATAAAAGAGAGTAGTCAATGTAAATAAGAGTCATGTAAAGAGTCATCTTTTGTTG
>NW_020639456.1:0-498 GCF_003573695.1 Papaver somniferum
TAAGCTCGTTATCCTATCGGTCTCGTTCTAATCCAAATTTTAAGGCTTAGGTTCGCGTAGGTTACGTGTTCCTAAGGCGGGCAAGAAGGAAACGGTGATGAAATCCGAGTCCTTATCTTGATTTGGCCAGGCCTTGCCCTTTACTAGAAAATTAAATCCGATTTCAGGTCCTCAACATATAAGCATACAAAATCATCCAGTAAACCCGCTGACAGGGGATTCGCGGGTGTTTAGAATTCTTACCTCCCGTTCCAGACGGGGAATGAACCGTTGTAGTCGACTCGGGCCACGACTCCTATGTCATGTACGAACCCGAGGGGCCGAGGTGATATCGTAATCACCGTCCTTCTCTGCAAACAGTTTAATATTTAAATTACCCTTCCGTAGGGTTTAAAAATAATGTCCCAAAGTTTAAAGTCCAAAGTCCAAAAAAAATAAAGTACAAGGGAAAAGGAAAGTCTAAAAAAAAATAAAAACAATTAAAAATGTCTTTTTTTT
>NW_020639456.1:509-1636 GCF_003573695.1 Papaver somniferum
TAATGTCCCAAAGTTTAAAGTCCAAAGTCCAAAAAAAATAAAGTACAAGGGAAAAGGAAAGTCTAAAAAAAAATAAAAACAATTAAAAATGTCTTTTTTTTTTCTCTCTTTTTTTTATAAAAAAAAATTCCTCTTCTTTCGCTCCTTTCGCTTTGCCTTTTACTCCAAGTCTTTAAGTATTCACCAAAAGCTTTGGCAAAATTTTCCTTCGCTCCAAATTCCAAATTCTGTAAGGAAAAGACAAAAACCCAAAAACGTAAAGAAGAACAAAAATAAATAAAATAAAAACAAAACAAATAAAAACCTAAAAAAATAAAAATAAAAAATCTAAAAACTCTAGCCTAAAGACAAGTCCGCGTCGGCGGTGCCAAAATTTGATGTTATTTTTCAATGATGTTGTAGTAAAAAGGTTCGTTGAGACTTGTGAAAGCAAAAGAATTTAGACTTAAAAATTAAAGAAAACTTAACTCAAAATTTGATTTCAAGATATGAGAAAATAACCAAGACACTGATTCCACTATTACACATGAATGAATGATGGTAAATAACCCAAAACTCTAATTATCTTTAAGATCCTTATTTTCTTAACTCACAAATAATCAGGCAAATTCTCAAAAATTAATTGTATCCCCTAAGCATAGATTATCTAATCAAAGCATAACCTATCTAATTGAATCACAACTAATGAAGAAAATTATGCAAACAATTAAAAACTCTGCAAAAGCAGTGATTGAGTGAATTATAATTAAATATTAGAGAAAATATAATAGTTACCAAATTATTCATGTGTAAATAGCTTCCTCATTGCCCCAAGGATTGGGTTTAGCTCCTCATTATTATAAAGAAAACTAAATAGAAGAAATAAAAAGAAAATTGTGAAACTGACTACCGGCTCACCCGCCCTCCTTTGGTTGTGCTCTCCTGCTCTCTATTTATACACACAAACCCATTAATCAAATATATTCTTCCATAACTCCAAAATCTTCTTCTTTTTAATTAAAAATATCTTCAAGAATTTTTCTTCTTCTTTATATTCTCTAAATTTCTTTATTATACCCAAATCTTCTTTAATTCGCAGAATCAAATCCAAGAGAAAATCCTCTAAGATATCTTTCATGTTTAATAGA
>NW_020639456.1:1647-2000 GCF_003573695.1 Papaver somniferum
CCAAATCTTCTTTAATTCGCAGAATCAAATCCAATAGAAAATCATCTAAGATATCTTTCATGTTTAATAGAAGATAATTTCCTTTTTTTTCAAAACTCCGGTAATTAATACTCATAGATTTCCTGTTTATAAGGAAGAAAATATTCTTGTCTTAAAATTTTTAAATCCTTTACCGTTGAAACCCAGATTTCTCGCCAATATTCTGTTTGAAAATAAAGAAGAAGGTGGTGCCCCTATCAAAGTGCAGGTGCCTTTATTAATTTTCTCAGAGAGGTGCAAGCATCACTATTTGAGCAACTTTTTCCACACAAGTTTATTTCTCGAAGACAAACATAAAAACACCATAATAAGTA
>NW_020639457.1:0-188 GCF_003573695.1 Papaver somniferum
TGAACTTATCTATCACTCAAAAGTCTATCTATTTTATCTCCTACTTCTTATGAGACAAAAAGTCGTATGCTATATAGACTGGATCATACACATTTGACATTTCGAGCTGAGTATTCACTACTTATCTTTTTCTCGAAATCGTGTGTTGGTAAAGCGTTTCGCTTTGATCAAGTTTATCTTCACCTAGT
>NW_020639457.1:199-375 GCF_003573695.1 Papaver somniferum
GATCTAGTGACGAATGTCATGAAAAGTTTCAATTACTTTGAGAATTTCTCTGACGTGAAACGGTCTGTGAATAACGGCTATATAACGTCCTCTGAGAATGTCTCAATGATTGGAATGAGAGTTTAGATTACATAACCATGTATTCCTTAATCCGAAGTTTTCGAACTTTGTTGATT
>NW_020639457.1:386-1000 GCF_003573695.1 Papaver somniferum
AATGAGAGTTTAGATTACATAAACATGTATTCCTTAATCTGAAGTTTTCGAACTTTGTTGATTGAGAGAAACCGGAGTAATTGGCTTTGCCAAGTTCGCGAACTCAGTGACGGAAGTTCTCTTGCCGAGAATTTCTGCTGGGATTTTCCAAAAACTCGTTTGCATGTTTAGTCCGCGAACTCAGTCCGCGAACCTAGTCTGCGAACTGGCGGAAGTCTCTTTGCCGAGATTTTCTGCTGAGTTTGGAAAACTCTGTCGGTTGCCTTAAGTCCGCGAACTTGTTTGTGAGCTTAAATGGTTATGCTCTAAAGATGTGCTCTGAACATGAAACTTAAATTACTAAGGAATTCTTTATGCAAACCGTGGCTATAAAGTTCATGAGCCGATTCATCGAATCGAATCATCTTTGTTTCAATTGTGTCTTGTGTAGTTACATAAGATCTCATAGCAATTGAACAACTCTCTAACTAGTTCATTTGAGTCAATTGAACTAGTTATGGTGAAGAAGAACAAGGTTAATATGAAATGCTCATATGGTTAACCTTTTGGGTTACTATGTTGAACCAACATACACGTACACGTTTGGGCATGGTTTTCACAAACCCAGTAAACGT
>NW_020639458.1:0-362 GCF_003573695.1 Papaver somniferum
CGTCATCGGAATTGTTCCATATAGTGAGCATATATCTTGATAGATTAGAAAGGTATAATAGAACAAGAATCCAAATGAAATCAATCACATACCTTTGATAAAGTACTTGTTGATGTCTTCTTGTAGTCTTCAATCTTCATCCTTTAAGGATAGCTTCGATTCAACTTCTTAGACCTAATCTAGTCCGAAACTATCTTTAGTATGCTAAATCAAGAATGCATTTTGGCAACTAAAATTGACAACTAACTTGACATACCAACGCTAGTGGGTTCAACCGAGCAGTGCTCTAACAATCTCCCCCTTTGTCAATTTTAGTGACAAAACCATTTTACATATGGCTTGTACTTGTTAAAAGTAAAAAC
>NW_020639458.1:373-1000 GCF_003573695.1 Papaver somniferum
ATTTGTCAATTTTAGGACAAAACCATTTTACATATGTCTTGTACTTGTTAAAAGTAAAAATGACAATCTTGATTTCCTTGGTTCTTCAACTCTTCATGTGTTCATCCTGTACTTGTTGAAGATCCACCATAGTATTATTACACAGCATCAAAGTTTCATTGTATCACAACTTTGACAATAATACTACGGTGATATGTATCACTCCCCCTTAGTCAATACTCCATCTCACATGGAAACCACTACCCCTTACACAATGATCCGAAAACCATATGTATATGTAGTAGAACTACACATTAATTCTCCCATTTTTTGTCAATAAAATTGGCAAAGGTACAAGAACGGGATCCTAATGAAATTTCCCAGAAGAGACGTTTCATAGACTAAAAGACAAAATACATACCAACTTAATTTAGATGCAATCATAAAGCCGAAGCTAAATGCATTCATCAAGGAGTTTTAAGATACAAGATAACCCCTATAAAATTCCACAGCCGCACACCCCGCAAGATATTACCATTAAGCACAAGTTCAAAAGAACTCTCCCCCATTTGATGTCATTCCCGAAAGAACAACAAGAGCGACCTTACTCCAAAGAGAAGGATTTAAAAAGGATCTTAGAAATTCTAC
>NW_020639459.1:0-409 GCF_003573695.1 Papaver somniferum
CCTTCAACCATTTCTTCAATAATTCTCAGATAAATCTTTGAAGTACCCGAAATCAGCCATGGCTTTGAGATTAATAGCTAGGGTTTTAGGATGATTCTTGTGAAGCCATAACACAGAAGCATAAAACCCTTCTTTATCTGATTTACCAGTACCTCTCACACCTCTCAAGTTACATATCAAATTCAAAGCTGTTAACGGATCTCGTTTAGAACCCTTTAATCGGTTGATTCAAGGTAAGATCTAACTTCAAAGTTGATTTTGTTTCAATTTTTTTTTTTTGTGTTAAATTGATTGAAAAATCATAGGGTTTTACGATTTCATGCATGTTGCGGGATACGATACTAGGTAATCTTAATTGATTAGGACAGTTCCAACATATGATTGATTAGACATAGTTCCAATCATAGCT
>NW_020639459.1:420-1000 GCF_003573695.1 Papaver somniferum
TAGGTAATCTTAATTGATTAGAACAGTTCCAATATATGATTGATTAGACATAGTTCCAATCATAGCTAATCTTAATTGAGATTATTGATGTACATTGTTTGATATGAATTTGTTGCAGAATACGAGGAATCTGAGTGTGCAAAGCTAATGAAGGGTTTAATAAGTGGTTCTTTCTCCTCCTCCTCCTCCTCCTCAATTAATTCCTGATTTGAAATCCAAACTAATTTTCAGGTGAAAATTCACTAAACCCAGATTTCCTTTTCCATTTTTTTACCCAAATACTAGGAGGGTTTTGTGTAGTTGAAGTAATTTTTATGTGGGGTTGCTCATTTTGTTGTTAGGAAGTTAAGCTACTTAGATTGAAAGAAAATTTACATATTTGTATTTGGAATCAGTCAGTGTGTTTGTATTTGCTTGGATTGTTCCTCTCTGAATAACTTTTGAGCTTAACTTATATAAGGAGTATGAGGAAAGATTTATCGTTAACATATATCTGATTTTCAGTCGTCTGTAGTTTGTAATTGTTTTGACTATGGGTAACCTAAACAAGGATTATCAGTGGAGAGTTGGTGTATTGATG
>NW_020639460.1:0-455 GCF_003573695.1 Papaver somniferum
ATCAACAGATATATATTTGTTTATTAAAGTCTTCGACTTTGGGTCGTATCAACTCTTAGTTGTGGGTGAGATCATCTAAGGGAATCAAGTAAGTAGCATCCTGCTGGGATCAGAGGCGTAGGAGCATAACTGTACCTTGGATCAGTGTGAGATTGATTGGGGTTCAACTACAGTCCAGACCGAAGTTAGTTTGGAGTAGGCTAGTGTCTGTAGAGGTTTAATACTGTGTGTGTTCAATTTGGACTAGGTCCCGGGGTTTTCTGCATTTGTGGTTTACTCGTTAACAAAATTCCGGTGTCTGTGTTATTTCTTTTCCGCATTATATTTTGTTATATAATTGAAATATCATAGGTTGTGCGTTGTACAATCAATTAGAATATCCGACCTTTTGGTTGTTGATTTAAATTGATTGACACTTGGATATTGGTCTTTGGTACCATCCAAGTTATCTCTCT
>NW_020639460.1:469-1000 GCF_003573695.1 Papaver somniferum
TGCGTTGTTCAATCAATTAGAATATCCGACCTTTTGGTTGTTGATTTAAATTGATTGACACTTGGATATTGGTCTTTGGTACCATCCAAGTTATCTCTCTAGTATTTGATAAAGACTCACAAATTTCTATTTGGTTGAGTATATATCAAATCGAGAGATTGAGATATAAACTCTTTGATATACTTTTTATCTTGATTGAGTCTGACTGTCTAGTTGATTTTCTAGAAAGTATATTGGAGTTTGTCCATACAGATTGCTAAGCGAAATATTGGGCGTGGTTGTTGTACCTACGCTTTTTCAAAAGTCAAAAGATGATCATGTGAAAATCGCCTGGTAACATCTTACATGATTTGTGTGAAACAATAATTTGATGTAGACTCGGAATGTTTCGTATTGATCTATTGATCACTTGAAAATTTCTTTAATGTTAATAGTTTGTGTGAGACATCTATTTTCGTCTTCCAAGAATGTTTCAGTAATTAACATGGAGTTTAGAATGATTAGCCATTGATTGGATATAGCACAGTATGC
>NW_020639461.1:0-403 GCF_003573695.1 Papaver somniferum
ATCATGCATTAATTGGCTTGGTATTTTGCATGGGTGTCATTGAGAATCACTATCACTTGTTAATCATCTTATTTAGACACATACTTCTCTTCTATTCTATATGCCAAAATTCAATACAGTAGCGTATTTCATTCCGTATTGGCGTGTTTTAGCCAATTCATAGGTGCTTTTGTTATAATGATATCTTTAGATTCAACCGTTGGAATATGATGAAATTTGAATATGTCGTAGTTTACCTTGTTATAGAAGTACAGTAAGATTTTCACTCGGATCAGGTCACGTTTGCTACTGCAAAGCTTGCACAATATATGACTATGGTCTGTTGAGTTTAAATCCCGAATAGGGGACTGCTTCCTATTTATCTCATTCTCCGCTTATCGGACAAAGCTGAAATTTTAGTATG
>NW_020639461.1:603-1000 GCF_003573695.1 Papaver somniferum
GATGACTTAACAAGTTATAGTGATTCTCAATGACACCCATGAAAAGTAGCAAGCCAATTAATGCATGATGACATAACAAATTATGAAGATGGCTGTAAAGGAATTCTGTTTCCCCGAAACATAGTTTCAGATTGTCCAATCTTTGCAGTACTAATACTCACCTGATCCTCTTTAAATTTGTATGGTACACTTACAAATAAATATTCAACAACACACTCAAAAATCATAGCATTCCAACGATTCATTAAAAAGATACATTACTCAGAACCCGACTACTTTCAATACGTGCATACAGAATTCAGTTCCGGATTTCTCACACTTTGGTGTACCTAAATTGATCAGAACTTCATGAAAATTCTACAGTAGGTAACCTTCATATATACAAACATCATACTAA
>NW_020639462.1:0-392 GCF_003573695.1 Papaver somniferum
ATTTTGAGAGGTTTTCCAACATGATGAGCAGCTAAATTCTTGGTGATTGAGGCAATGGAGGATCTATTCACTCATGTTTGATTGGTAAATTCTTTTTATAATTTCTTAATTATTTATTTTAATTAATTCACTTGAATAAATAAAAAAGAGATAAAAATGGTTTTCTTAATTAGTTGTGAATCAGTTTGATGTTTTATGCTTAGAATTAATTCTTTGATAAATCATGCTTAAGGATTACAATTTAATATTTGGACACCTTATAGATTAATAAGTGATTTAATGGAAAAAGAGCTAGATAATAATTATGAAATATTTTTGTAACCAATCAACTTGAAGTAATAGTGAATCCGGAGCCTTAGTCCATTTTAAATCTTGACATCACTCTTTGAAAA
>NW_020639462.1:592-1000 GCF_003573695.1 Papaver somniferum
TTTTTTTTATGGACTTTGGACATTAATTTTGGGACATTTTATTTTTATACCCTACGGAAGGGTACCCTTAAATATAAAACTGTTTGCAGGGAAGGACGACGATTACAATATCGTCTCGGCCCCTCGGGTTCGCACACGACATAGGAGTCGTGGCCCGAGTCGACTTCAGCGGTTCTTCGCCCGTCTGGTACAGGAGGTAAAATTCTAAACACCCGCGAATCTCCTGCAAGCGGGTTACTGGACTCCTTAAGGTGAATATATGCTGAGGACTTGAATATGGACTGTTTTTAAATTCCTAGTAAAGGGCAAGGACTGGACCATATAAGATAAGGGTTCGGATTTCATCACCGCTCCCTTCTTGCCCGCCTTAGGAAAACGAAACCTAAAGCGAACCTAAGCCTAAAATTT
>NW_020639463.1:0-307 GCF_003573695.1 Papaver somniferum
CAAGGATCTATTCTATTTTCCATCATAACGACATAATAGACTTTATCCTTGTCAAACAAAAGATTTTATCCTATTTTCCATCAAATACATGACTGCATAGGCATAACTTTTGTAAATGTCAAAAGTCCATTCGTCCTTTCATCAATACGAATATCGGTTCATGAACGACTTTACTTTTGACCGCAATATGGGACCTTCAAGTTCACGGACGTAAACAATACATATCCCATAAAAAAATTGCAATATCACAAAATCATAAAGATCAATACTGCAATAACATCATCCTCCAAATATTTTTAGAATTTAA
>NW_020639464.1:0-421 GCF_003573695.1 Papaver somniferum
CAGCATCCGGATAGAAGTGATTCTAGTGACCGGTGAAAAGGTATCAAAGAAATCTAATCCTTCCTGTTGTCTATACCCCTTAGCTAGCAACCTAGCTTTGTGTTTTTCTATAGTTCCATCTATTCTAAGTTTCCTTTTGAAGACCCACTTGCAACCTATGGTTTTACTACCAGGAGGTAAGTCTACAAGCTCCCAAGTTTCATTTTGTTGAATGGAATCCCACTCATTATTTGAAGTTTCTTCCCAGAAGGGAGCTTCCGGAGAAGTCATAGCTTCCTTATAGGTTTGGGGTTCAGACTCTACCGTAAGAGTCACAAAATCTGGACCGAAACCTTTCTCGGTTCTGACCCTCTTACTTCTTCTAGGTTCGGTTTCAGCATCTAGAGACGGGGGTTGACTAGTCGAAGGAACATCTGAGAGA
>NW_020639464.1:432-666 GCF_003573695.1 Papaver somniferum
CGTTGACTAGTAGAAGGAACATCTGAGAGATCATCGCGGACCCTTTTATGAGGTTCAGACCCTAAAGGGAAAATGTGTTCGAAAAACACTGCATCTCTGGATTCCATTATGGTGTTCTCACCAATTACCATGAACCTATAAGCACTAGTGTGCTCAGGATATCCTAGGAAAACACAATCTACAGTTTTTGGTCCTATTTTGGTTTTCTTGGAACGAGGAGTGGCCACCTTGGCC
>NW_020639464.1:677-1000 GCF_003573695.1 Papaver somniferum
AGGTCTTATTTTGGTTTTCTTGGAACGAGGAGTGGCCACCTTGGCCAAACACCCCTACACTTTAAAGTATGCATAGGACGGTTGTCTTCCTTTCCATAACTCATATGGAGTTTTGTCGGATTTCTTAAATGGAACTCGGTTCAAGATATAGCAAGCAGAGAGAATTGCTTCCCCCCACAGGTTCGAAGGTAGCCCTGAACTAGCTAACATAGCGTTCACCATATCTATGAGTGTTCGGTTTTTCCTTTCAGCTACTCCATTCGACTCAGGTGAATAAGGTGCAGTAGTTTCATGAATGATGCCATTAAGTTTGCAGAATTCTC
>NW_020639465.1:0-308 GCF_003573695.1 Papaver somniferum
AAAAAAAGGAAACTAGTGTGACACAAAGCCCACTATTTGGTTGATGAAAATTTGGTTTTTAAAGATGGGGAGCAAAAATTTGGTTTTTGAAATTAGAAGCAATTTCTTTTTTTTTTTTTTTTTTAAATTTTTTTTAGCCCAAAATTTAGTTAAGTTTGGTTCACAAAAGAGGCAAGCCCAAAATCCAAAAAGTTAAGTTTCGAGCAAGCCCACTATTAAGAAACTACAAGCCTAACAAACAACTAAATTACAAGCCCAAATAAAGAAAGAAATAAAAATAAAACTAATTATTACAAACCCACAAAAAA
>NW_020639465.1:508-771 GCF_003573695.1 Papaver somniferum
CAGCAGCAGGGAGAAGAAGAAAGTAGCAGCACAGCTGCAGCAACAACAGCAAGAGCACCAGAGGCTCAGCACCAGCAGCAGCAATTGGCAAGCCCAGCAATTGGCAAGCCCAGCAGCAGCAGCACAGCAGCAGAGGCTGGCAGCAGCAACAGGAAGCAGCAGCAGCAGCAACACCTGTTGGCTCAAAAAGAGAAGTAAGTTTCTCTTGAAAAAGAAGCAATGAGGGATCAATACAGCAGTGATATGCAAACTAAGATGCAAAC
>NW_020639465.1:782-1000 GCF_003573695.1 Papaver somniferum
GAATAAGCAGGGGAAGTCCACAGGGACAAGGAGGGAGCTGTGTTTATTTTCTATGTTTCTTAATTGAATTCGAACCTAAAGTGTCAAGACAAAAGCTAAAGCTCAGTGTGGATATGGAGATTGCTAGGATTTTGGAGTCCACCACCTAATCTTAGCTAAGTAATTCAGTTACAGTGATGTCATTGTCTCTGGTAAAAAGTATTTATCACAAGTATTAA
>NW_020639466.1:0-473 GCF_003573695.1 Papaver somniferum
AGATTGCAGCAAATAGAAGCACTGAAACCAGCATTGATATATAATAAATATATTTATAAACATCGACAAGATAACATAAGTTGTTCTGACAAGAACTACTAACTACTTTCCCATTAGTTTTGACTCCCAGGTTAAATTTCTCAACCTACCAACAACAGACGGGTTGTTAAAACAAAGTTATGCATTTCTTGACTTGTTTTCAGACAACTTGAATGAATGTTGATTCAATTCTTCATGGTCATATGATAGAAAGACTTCATCCATCAGCTTGTTGCTCTTACAATCCAAGTATGCCATGTTTGCAGCATATAACCAGTTATAGAACTTTCCAAACACACACACATTCATCATGTTAGCCTGCAACGGATTCAAACCACCTCTGTCTTTTATCTTACTAAACAAGTGACCTACCCTAAGGAAACCTGCTCTATAAGTACCTCCTTGAACTGTAGATTTGGTTTTAGGTTTAACTG
>NW_020639466.1:484-1000 GCF_003573695.1 Papaver somniferum
TGACCTACCCTAAGGAAACCTGCTCTGTAAGTACCTCCTTGAACTGTAGATTTGGTTTTAGGTTTAACTGCGTAAAAAAAACAAAAAAAAATGCATTTTAGAACTGCTATTTAGAACAACAAAGGAATGCATAACAAATATAACAACATTGTTATATATGCATAACCTGTGATGCAACAAGTCTAAACTATGCATAACATGTTATGCATTGATTTATTAAGGTGCATAACTAGTCATGCATTTAATATTGGAAATGAATAATATGTCATGCATTGATTTGTTAAGGTGCATAACTTATTATGCATTTAAAAACACAACCCTGCTTAACTCCTTTTCAATATTGAAAAATGCATAACCGGTCATGCATTCATATATTGGGCTGCATAACATGTTATGCATTGATTTATTAAGGTGCATAACTAGTCATGCATTTAATATTGGAACTGAATAATATGTCATGCATTGATTTTTGTTAAGGTGCATAACTGATGCATAACATGAACATGAAGGAATTCA
>NW_020639467.1:0-254 GCF_003573695.1 Papaver somniferum
ATGAATAGACTCTATAGATGTTTCCATCTAGTCAGATTGGTTCCTCAACTCCTAAAACAAAAATGTTTTCATCCACTTAGATTGGTTAGTGCTATCCTTAATAGGCGTAAATTTCTAGGCTTTGGAGTATATTTATTGCAACTAAAAAGTTTCTCCCATACCCCCAAACTTAAATCTAACATTGTCCTCAATGTTCTAAAGATGAAATTAAAAGCATGAACAAGGAGAAACTGTTACCATTTGAAGAAAAAGAG
>NW_020639467.1:400-661 GCF_003573695.1 Papaver somniferum
AAAGAGTTAAGGAAGGATATTACCGTGTTGCATGAGATTGGGTTACCTCCCAAGAAGTGCTAAGTTTAAAGTCTTCAGCAAGACTTAGGAAAGGATTAGTCAACTCGAACCATAAAGTAACAGTCGAAATAACTGCGGGTCTTTAAAACCAAAAAGAGCTGACCAAAAGAAACTGCAATGAACCAAGAAAGTGAACAAGACTAGCAAGCCCTTACCTAGTTTCCTGATTAAGAAATTTATATCTAATTGTGGTTCAGGTTC
>NW_020639467.1:767-1000 GCF_003573695.1 Papaver somniferum
GGGATCCTTAAAGTCAATCAGACTTGACTTACATAACTGACCACAAAGAGAGTGGTGGTCTTCCTTAAACAGATGTGTCGACCCTAATCTCCTAAAGTAATTAGGTTTAGTCTCAAAACTTAAAATTCGACACATTTGGAATATAAACGTTCCCACAGTTGGAAGAAAACTATTTGGTGGGAAAACAAAGTCAATCTGGGGATCATAGCCTGGGCAAACCACATCAACCAGAG
>NW_020639468.1:0-283 GCF_003573695.1 Papaver somniferum
ATACATGTTTCGACCCATGCCCATGCGCGTGTACCAAGTCCGTGTCTACTTGAAAAATACATGTTTCGACCATGAAAAATACATGTTTCGACCCATGCCCATGCGCGTGTACCAAGCACCATGCTCATGAGCGTGTACCAAGCACCAAGTCCGTGTCTACTTGAAAAATACATGTTTCGACCCATGCCCATGCACGTGTACCAAGTCCGTGTCTACTTGAAAAATACATGTTTCGACCATGAAAAATACATGTTTCGACCCATGCCCATGCGCGTGTACCAAG
>NW_020639468.1:483-846 GCF_003573695.1 Papaver somniferum
AAGTCCGTGTCTACTTGAAAAATACATGTTTCGACCATGAAAAATACATGTTTCGATCCATTCCCATGCGCGTGTACCAAGCACAAAGTCCGTGTCTACTTGAAAAATACAAGTTTCGACCCATGCCCATGCGCGTGTGACAAGCACCAAGTCCGTGTCTACTTGAAAATACATGTTTCGACCCATGCCCATGCGCGTGTACCAAGCACCAAGTCCGTGTCTACTTGAAAATTACATTTTTCGACCATGTCCCTTCGCGTGTACCAAGTCCGTGTCTACTTGAAAAATACATGTTTCGACCCATGCACATGCGCGTGTACCAAGCACAAAGTCCGTGTCTACTTGAAAAATACATGTTTCGAC
>NW_020639469.1:0-465 GCF_003573695.1 Papaver somniferum
CTATTGTATGTCATGGTGCAAATTGTGATGGAAAATAGAATGAATCCTTGTGTATTCCGCAGTAATTGATCTCCCTGTTCCATATTCTATGTATTACTGTGAGGCTCCGTAATGTGTCTTATGTTGAGCACTAAACTACCAAGTTGATTGTTTTTATGATTATCTATGTTGTTGTTCCGTAAGTTTTTTTTTTTTTTGATAAGTCAAAAATGTATTAATAAATATCAAAATTTACAGAAGAAGTTTACAAGAAAAGAGGTCAGAAAACCCCAAAAACTTGTAAACTATTTGAAACTAAAAATAACTTCTCCAGAAGCCAAAAAAAGCTCAAGAGACTCATAACTAAAAGAAGAACAAAGAAAAAAAGACAAAATGCTTAAATTTCTTCAAAACCTCAAACTCAAGTGTCTCCACCTTTATTTTTCTTCTTTGGAGTCTTCATTCTTTTTAATTGATGTTTTGTCT
>NW_020639469.1:476-1000 GCF_003573695.1 Papaver somniferum
AAATGCCTAAATTTCTTCAAAACCTCAAACACAAGTGTCTCCACCTTTATTTTTCTTCTTTGGAGTCTTCATTCTTTTTAATTGATCTTTTGTCTCCTTGACGTACTCCTTTCTAAAAGAAGAATCCTTTAAATATTTTTGTTGAATATCAAATTTTGTAATTGTACAAAAAATCTCTCGTTCTTCCTTTGTTAATTGAGTAGATAAATTAGAACTCACCTTGGGTTGTGCTTCCTCACCTTGTTGTTCAGTAAGGTACTTTATGTCGAGCATTCTTGAACTAAATTAATCATCTTGTTTGGATATTTTGTTATGACTCTGTAAGTTTTTATGTTTGAGCGTTTTTGACTGGGTTGATTATTTTCATGATTAACTTAGTCATTGCTCCATAGATTATCTTATGTCGAGTATGACCAATTAAATTGATTACTTTTTGTGATTAATCTAATTGAGTTTTTTAAGTCTCCATAAGTTCACTTATGTTTGAGCATTTTTCGATTAAATTAATTATGGGTTCTCTCGTG
>NW_020639470.1:0-358 GCF_003573695.1 Papaver somniferum
CATAACTAGTTGCTGCCAAAGCATGCGCCTATTAGTTTGAATGTAGCTAGCATGGACAAAAGAGATATACACACCATCAACCGCAATTGTAATAGCTTGTTTACTATAATTAACTACAGAAACATGAAGCCCATCCTTATAACAAACCCAAAGATTTGCAATACCAGAATTAGCAGAATTATTATTAATAAACGAAGAATAACCTTCAGAAATTAGCCTCCTCCCAAAATTTGCTGAGCACGCCACTTTTGGTTCAGCAAGACCAAAAACTTCAGGATGGAAATCTCTAATCAGCTCCCTAAGCTTAGAATGTGCTGCTGTACGCGCAACACCATTGATATTCCAAAAAAGAACCCGC
>NW_020639470.1:369-816 GCF_003573695.1 Papaver somniferum
AATCAGCTCCCTAAGCATAGAATGTGCTGCTGTACGCACAACACCATTGATGTTCCAAAAAAGAACCCGCATAATTAAACTCTGGGTTGGAGTTTATTATTTAGCTTCAATTGCTTAACCGATTTTGAGGAGGATTTAGGAACTGATTCCTTACGAGCACGAATACCCAATGTCTCATCTGAGTCTGACAAGGAATCCTGATCAGTTAACGCATTCGATTTGTTTTGCATATCTATAACCTGCTGCCTCTTAGCTTGTTTTGTAAGCTCACCAAGTTTACTGAAAACCAAAACATCATTGCCAGCCCTGTCACTTAGGATGTTAAACTTGTTGTTAGAGACAAATTCTGAAGTTTCTTCAAGCGCATTACACAAAGGTGTGGACGAGGATGTAATATCAATCCTAGCAGGAGGAGGAAGTTTAGTTCTTGCCAATTCAACATTCCCC
>NW_020639471.1:0-445 GCF_003573695.1 Papaver somniferum
AAGAGATAAAGTCACAGCTCTTGCCCATGCTACATAGTTGGTACCATTAAGAGGGACATGAGATAGCTTTATGTTTGTATTAGAATCAGACTCCGACATTATCAAATAAGATATATTGTTTCAGATCAAAAAACAAAGAAGGAAGAACAATAACCTCTTCAAGAAGAAATACGACAGAAAAAAAACAAACCCGGCAATAACAAGTTTCAGAAATCACTGACCAGATATCGCAATAACCTGCTCTGATACCATATTGCGGAAGCTGGCAATAAAAGACACAGTTGTAGAACACAGGAATTACGTGGTTCAGCTCATAGCTTACATCCACAGGAGAAGAGAGGGAATTGTATTATCACAGTACATCATACAATGGAAGCTCCGGGACTAAATAGGAGCTTGAGGATATATTCTTGCCATAAACAAAAGACGTATTCAGAGCTAGAAT
>NW_020639471.1:456-1000 GCF_003573695.1 Papaver somniferum
ATCCGGGACTAAATAGGAGCTGGAGGATATATTCTTTCCATAAATAAAAGACGTATTCAGAGCTAGAATATCTCCTACAGTAAATGACAGTGTGCACACTCTTAACACACAATGGAAGGTATATAACCACATCATGTCCTCATTATTCTCTTCTCCGCCAACAGAACATGTTGCTTCCTTGATTATTGGTGGATGATTGACGAAGGCGTAGTGATTTGCAGGATCAGAATCAAGAGTTTTGGATGGATGGGAGTGTGATACAAGACTGCGATGGTTAGGGCATGAAACGAAATCAGGTGCAACAAGACTCGGATATAGAAGATGGATCTGGTATTGTTGGTGTTACCAGAGAGAGAAATGAAGCAACAGCGGTTTTGCGGTTGATTACAGAGAGGAGAAGAGAGTTAAATCTCTGTGAGAAATGAGATCGGGTTTAGCAAGAGAAGGGAAAGTGGAGATGAGGTAGAGGAAGGAGGCGGAGATTTTGATGCGAGGAAGGGTTAGGGTTTTATCGCTTTCGGTTTTATAAGGGTAAACGAGATGC
>NW_020639472.1:0-128 GCF_003573695.1 Papaver somniferum
CCCTCTAAAAGGAACAAGTTCTCTCCTGAATTTCAAGGATCTCAATGTCTTTTTCTCTAATGTCTCAATAAGTTGTTATCCCTAGCATTCCAACTTCTATCTTTTCGGTGAGAAACTGTATGTAAACT
>NW_020639472.1:139-345 GCF_003573695.1 Papaver somniferum
GAACTCCTTCAAACTTTGATCGAAAAATCACACAGTAGATGAGAACCGTTTTCCCGCCAAAATTCATTTTTGAATTTCTGGGAAGAAGATGCCCTCCCCCTAATCCTCTACGGGTGTCCCTTTAGCACTTGCCTTATGGGGTGCAAATAGTAATTTTTGGGCGTGAATAGTAATTTTTCTGGGGTTTCTCTGGCACATTTTTGGGG
>NW_020639472.1:356-735 GCF_003573695.1 Papaver somniferum
GCTAGAAGTTTCAAAAATGCAACTAAAAAGTTTCTCCCATACCCCCAAACTTAAATCAAACATTGTCCTCAATGTTCTAAAGATAAAATTAAAAGCATATGAACAAGGAGAAACTGTTACCACTTGAAGCAAAAGGGTTAAGGAAAGATTTTACCATGTTGCATGAGATTGGGTTACCTCCCAAGAAGTGCTAAGTTTAAAGTCTTCAGCCAGACATCGGAAGGAATTAGTCACCTCATAGAATCATATAGAAGTAGCCGGAATAATTGTGGGTCATCTGGATCAAAAAGTGCTAACCACAAGAAGAGGAAACTGCAACAGACCAAGAAGATACCGAACATACCCTTATTTAACTTTTTGTTTAAGATAACTATCTCTA
>NW_020639472.1:746-1000 GCF_003573695.1 Papaver somniferum
AGCCGGAATAATTGTGGGTCATCTGGATCAAAAAGTGCTAACCACAAGAAGAGGAAACTGCAACAGACCAAGAAGATACCGAACATACCCTTATTTAACTTTTTGTTTAAGACAACTATCTCTAGTTGTGGCTCAGGTTCAGGCTCTATAAAAGGGTCTAAATAAAATGTTTTCATAGGCAGGACTTCCTCAAAAGAAGGATTCTTAAGATCAGGTTGTAGAGTATGGAAATACTCAAGTAGGAACTTAGAAGC
>NW_020639473.1:0-401 GCF_003573695.1 Papaver somniferum
AAAGCTGCGATTCGAGCTTCTAATTGATCCACAAGAGATGATTGTGTGAGTGAGGCATTAGCAAAATGTTCATTTTCACGTTGTGGCGAATGATGCATGTGTGAATAGTCATTAGGGTTCAGGTATTGAGGCTCGGGACTTTGAAAATGTCCATAATAATTCCTATAACTATTGACATTATGGTCTGTGGGAGGTTCATAACGTGAAGTTTGTCCACACGCAAGTTCTCTAAGGGATTTGTTGTATTCCCCAACTGTAGACCAAGATCTAGACATGATTGGGCTCAAAGGCTAAGTAAAGAGTTTACAAAGCTCAAAATTTGGTTTTTAAGGGATTGGACTTTTTGGAAAAATTTGGTTTTGTTGGGAAAAATTTGGTTTTGGCGGGAGACATTTGGTTTT
>NW_020639473.1:518-1000 GCF_003573695.1 Papaver somniferum
TTTGGTTTTGATGGGAAAAAGAAAAATTTTGGAAAACTTTTTTGGTTTTTATGGGAGAATTTTGGTTTTGTCGGGATAAGGAGGAAGAAGAAAAATTTGGTTGTTAATGTGGGAGCAAAATAAAATTTGGTTTTAAAATCTGGGAGCAAGTAAAAATTTTTTTTTTTTTTTTTTTCTTAAATTATCCTATCATAAATTAGCACAACCCATAAAAGAAAATAAAAACAACAATAATAATTACAAACCCATAAAAGAAAGAAAAAGAAGAAAAAGAAAAATTATTACAAGCCCAATAAAAAAATAAAGAAAAACAAAAATTATTACAAGCCCACAAATTAAAAATGGAAGCCCACATGTTGGGTTCTCTTAATGGGTTTAGGCTTACTTGCTTAAGCACAGCCCAGCTGCTCAGTTAGGTTGCAAAAGCCCAGTTGGGCTTTGGATCATCCTAAGCTTTGGCTTTTCTGAGGCCCAGTTGGGCT
>NW_020639474.1:0-553 GCF_003573695.1 Papaver somniferum
CAGTTCTTCTGCGACACCATATAACTATAGTTCTTCGCAACAGTTGTAACAGTGAGTTGTAACGACCATTAAGCGTTGCAAACTTCTGGTTTATATTATTTTCCTCCCTTTTCTTCTTTGTAAACACCATTTGAGCTATAAAAATATATTTTGAGCGTGTTTTTCACTATGTGGAGCTAAACCTTTCACTGGGACGACGGAAGAAATCACAATTCATCATTTGGTAAATTCATTTAATTCTTTATATGACTATTTGCATTGAATTAAAATTAAAAAAAAAGATTTTTCTTAATTATTTGTCATTTCGTTTGATGGTTTATGCTTAGGATTAATTCTTTTGATATGCCATGCTTAAGATTTACAATTAATATTTTAAGAAACTACCTTAGGCAAAGAAATAGAGTCAAAATTCTTATTGACTGAGCTATAATGGTTTAGAATAAATAGGTGAATCACATGAATTTGAATATTTGGTGGAATCCTAGTCCTAGTACCTCTCGAAACATTGTTATTATTTTGTATATATTTGCTAGTTTTATAATTTAAATCTAAA
>NW_020639475.1:0-596 GCF_003573695.1 Papaver somniferum
GAAACAATCATCAAACTTCATGGATTTCCTCAATCTATAGTTTCTGATAGGGATGCTGTATTTACAAGTAATTTTTGGTAAGAGTTGTTTCGCCTACATGGAACTCAGTTAAGAATGAGTTCCTCCTATCATCCGCAATCCGACGGTCAAACTGAAGTGGTTAACAGATGTTTGGAAGGTTAATTACGGTGTTTCGCTGGAAATAAACCAAAAGGATGGTCATCTTGGTTACCATGGGCAGAGTATTGGTATAATACATCCTATCATACTTCAACTAATACTACACCGTTTGAGGCTTTGTATGGCATTCCTCCTCCGGTATTAGCAATTTATTTACCAGGAGAAGCGAAAACCACAACTTTGGATGAGGCAATAACCAAGAGGAATGAATTTTTATCAATGCGTAAGGATCAACTTCAAGTGGTGCAAAATAAAATGAAGCTAAGGGCATATGAAGGACGTCGGGACGTTGTATATCAAGTTGGGGATTATGTGTATCTGAAGTTGCATCCATATCGGCAAAATTCTAATGTGCAAAGGAAGAACCAAAAATTATCTCCACGATATTTTGGACCTTATAAGATTTTGGAGCGTAT
>NW_020639475.1:607-1000 GCF_003573695.1 Papaver somniferum
CTAATGTGCAAAGGAAGAACCAAAAATTATCTCCACGATATTTTGGACCTTATAAGATTTTGGAGCATATAGGACCTGTGGATTATCGATTGGACTTGCCTAAGGAGTCAAAGATACATTCGGTATTTCATGTATCGTTTCTGAAGAAGGCTTTGTTTCCTAACACAGCTGTTGGGGTTAATCTACCAGAAGAAGAAGATGAGGTTGATCCAGTAATCTCCATGGTTGAAATGATCCTTGAGGTCAAGGAAAATCTTAAGGGGGAGGGAATGATAAGAAATCCCCAATTACTTAGAATTCTTAATTAAAATTAGGGTTAGGGTTAGAAATCCCTAAATTCTCTTGTTTTAGGCATTAGTTTATTTTTGGAAATTGTTCTGTTTTAAGAATTTT
>NW_020639476.1:0-270 GCF_003573695.1 Papaver somniferum
ATGCCCCTAGTATTGACTGTCTTTTGACAGCACAGTCAATCACAGGCATACCAGAGCACTGATTACTTCCCATTGCTCAAGCAAAACAGGCATCAAGATAACTATCCTAGCAATACATCATTCAACAGTGCACTAGAATGAGACTATCGTAAGAACAAATCATAAGAACAAAACATAAAATAAACATGAACAGGAGCTTGATATAAATTGTAACAATCACACACTCAAATTAAATACATGTTGGAGTTCAGAACAGCTAAAATTAACAAT
>NW_020639476.1:470-868 GCF_003573695.1 Papaver somniferum
ATCTTGTTCAGTTTTTCTTGCAAATTGTAGCTGTTGTGCATTGAAATCAGTGCACAAACTCCTCCCTGCCCTTGGCTTACAACCTTGGTTCTTAACTGTTTTGCCATATTGCTTTGCATCTATTTTGTTTATTTTGCAGCCTTGGTTTGTAGCCTTGGTTTGTAGCCTTGGTTTGCATCTGTTTTGTTTATTTTGCAACTATCACTGCCTAAATACCATTGTATATGCCACTGTCACCTTTAACTCACCTTGTATAGGCCCTTTTTTGCTCTCTTTGCTTCATTGTGTCATTGTCACTCATTGCATTTAGATTAACTAGCTTAGGAATGCTTCAATACACCCCAAGTCCCTGTGGAATGACCCTGTCTTGCACACATTACTACAATTTGACCCTGTGC
>NW_020639476.1:879-1000 GCF_003573695.1 Papaver somniferum
CACCCCAAGTCCCTGTGGAATGACCCTGTCTTGCACACATTACTACAATTTGACCCTGTGCACTTGCAGGTTATCACTGTAGGCTTTCTTTTACTCTTATTTTCTGTCCCCTTTCTAAGCC
>NW_020639477.1:0-433 GCF_003573695.1 Papaver somniferum
AAAACAGTGACAAAGAAGTAAAACACTAAGGTCTTGAATCCATCTTATACCTAGCTAGATAGTAGCAATTCTAGTTCATATTCTTGTCCCTAATGGAAAAAGGGGGAGGTTCATGCCTTCCTTAGTCCAGGGTATGCATTTGTGGAAAGTTAATGAGCTAAGTTACTCAATCACCCCTAGCATTGAGTGTCTGTTTAAGGCACACTCAATCACAGGTGATATTACATACTAAGTTCATCACTTCCCTAGGCAACTGATCACTACAAGAATTCCTTCCTAATATTTTACCACCTAACAGGAATTAAATTTCATCTCAACCTTAGCACCAGTGATTTAGAACATACTTAACATGAAGATACAGATAAACATGGAATTAAACTAAACATGAGATTAAATTGAAACTGAACATGAACTTAACCCAATTAGGGGGTTT
>NW_020639477.1:488-1000 GCF_003573695.1 Papaver somniferum
AATAAAATTAACTCACCCTCTGATGCAAATAGACTCGACCCATGCTTGTACTTCTCCTCCTCTGCTAATCCTCTACTCGAATTTCTCCCAAATTTTGTCTTCTCTTCACTGTGGTGAAACCCTGGTTATGTTTGTCTTCTTGGTAGCATCAAAAATCAATGCTAAGAACAAGACAGACACGACTAGGGAAGAGGTAGGTGATGGTGGTGGTGTCCTTGTGGTCGTGGTGGAGATGGAGACGGCGGAGCAGACATGGCAGTGTCTGCCATGGTCGGGGGAAGAGGAGAAATTTGGGGGAAGTGTATTTGGGGAAGAAGAGAGTGGGTGTTTTTTTTGGGTCGATGGGTTTGATGCTTAGGTGTTGAGCGGGCGCATCCATTTTGATGATTTGCGAAGCTCAGCGGTAGGATGATGAGATGATGAAATGAATCGGACGGCAAGATAGAAGCAGGCTCTGAGCGACCGTTGGATTAAGTGATACAACGAAGCTGACGGCTCCAGATGGAGTTAGG
>NW_020639478.1:0-331 GCF_003573695.1 Papaver somniferum
CTAAGCAAGGATTAGTCACCACGTAGAATCATATAGTAGTAGCCGGAATAACTGTGGGTCATCTGGATCAAAAAGTGTTACCCACAAGAAGAGAAAACTGCAACAGACCAAGAAGATACCGAGCATACCCTTGCTTAAGACAACTACATCTAGTTGTGGTTCAGGTTCAGGCTCTATAAAGGGGTCTAAATAAAAGGTTTTCATCGGTTGGATTTCCTCAAAGCTAAGATCCGGTTCAGGTATTAGAGTCTGGAAAAACTCAACTAAGAACTTAGAAGCACATAACAACAACCTGGATAATTGGGGATCCTCTAAGTCAATTAGATTTGAC
>NW_020639478.1:531-847 GCF_003573695.1 Papaver somniferum
TTGATTCTTCTAAGTCAGGTTCATCCTCACTCATCTCTACGAGTTCATCTTCTTCGTCTAAGACTATTGTTTCTAAATCTCTAGACTCTAAAACATTATTCTCAGAATAAACTCGTTCCTCAAAATCATTATCGGCTTTGTAAACAGGAAATACTACATCGTCTAAAACGAGGGTATCTCTAGTCAAAACCTCCTCCTTTTGAATAGATGAATAATTATTAAAATTATTTGGATTTGAACTAGAAATAATATTATCATTGTAAAGCTCAATTGGAGTAACCATTTCCTGATCACTATTCCTACATAAGTATGATTC
>NW_020639479.1:0-650 GCF_003573695.1 Papaver somniferum
ATCCTCATGTGATGCCATATTGTTAGAGCATAGCTCGGTCAACCTCGCATGGGTTGTTATCTAAAGCATGTTTGTCAATGTTAGTGATCAAAACTATAAGTCTTGATTTCTATCCTACATAGCTAAGTCTCAGACTAGGATAGAAAAGTGTAGTTGAGCTCAACGACTTCATGGCGATTCATCATACAACGACGAAGATCTATACAAGGAACCGTGGAACTTCATCAAAAAAAGGTATGTGGAGACTTGAACTTATCTATCACTCAAAAGTCTATCTCTTCTATCTCCTACTTCTTATGAGACAAAAGCCGTATGATATATAGACTAGATCATACACATTTGACATTTCGAGTTGAGCATTCATTGCTTATCTTTTATCTCGAAATCGTGTGTTGGTAAGGCGTTTCTCTTTGATCAAGTTTATCTTCACCTAGTGACGAAAGTCATGAAAAGTTTCAATCATTTTGAGAATTGCTCTGACGTGAATCGGTCTGTAAATGACGGCTACATAGCGTCCTCTGAGAATGTCTCAATGATTGAAATGAGAGTTTAGATTACATAACCATGTATTCCTTGAACCGAAGTTTTCGAACCTTGTTGATCAAGAGAAATCGGGAGGATTGTGGAATTGGCTTGCCAAGTCCGCGAAC
>NW_020639479.1:692-1000 GCF_003573695.1 Papaver somniferum
GGAGGATTGTGGAACTGGCTTGCCAAGTCCGCGAACTGTCGGAAGTTCTCGACAGAGAATTTATGCTGGGATTTTCTAAAACTCGTTTGTGTGTTAAGTACGCAAACTCAGTCTGCGAACCCAGTCCGCGAACTGGCGGAAGTTCTCATCCCGAGAATTTCTGCTGAGTTTGGAAAACTCAACCGATTAACTTAAGTCAGCGAACTTGTTTGTGAACTTAAGAGGTTATGATCTAAAGATGTGCTCTGAACATGAAACATTAAATTACTAAGGAATGCTTTATGCAAACCGTGGCTATAATGTTCATG
>NW_020639480.1:0-349 GCF_003573695.1 Papaver somniferum
AATTTCGATGATGCTTGTGTGAAAGCTTGGGAGGAATTAAAAACTCTTCTCACCGCCGCTCCTATAGTCCGACCACCCAACTGGGAACTACCGTTTGAACTCATGTGTGATGCCTCTGATTATGCTGTTGGTGCTGTTTTAGGACAGCGTGTTGATAGACTACCATACGTGATATACTACGCTAGCAAAACCCTTAATGATACTCAACTCAATTACACAACCACCGAAAAGGAATTGCTTGCTGTCGTTTTCGCATTAGACAAGTTTAGATCTTATCTCATAGGATCTAAGATCATCATATACACTGACCATGCGGCTTTGAAATATCTTCTTTCCAAGAAGGATGCTA
>NW_020639480.1:549-840 GCF_003573695.1 Papaver somniferum
ATGGGCTTGGCATACCCAAGGCCCAAAACCCTTACCCAAACACATTTCCACTATCCAAGCCCGTCTCGGATTTCAGCCGTCAGATCGAAGCATCTCAGCATCACACGGTCGCTCCATCATCTCACATCAAACTCTGAAGCCCCCGCTTTACATCGCAACGCCCATCTCCATCTTGGGTCGTCCGTTTTGCTACACCCCTTCATCCGACGGTCGCTCCACGCTTACCTCCGTATCGCCGTTGGATCCACCTACCATCTTCCCATCCATCGCTCCTTGTCGCAGATCATCAAA
>NW_020639481.1:0-473 GCF_003573695.1 Papaver somniferum
ATTCAGACAATTTGAAGAGTATAGGAAGTTTACCTGATTGTTTTGGCCTTGGGGTTCCTCATTTTGAGTGTTGGTTCCTTCATCTTGAGCAATGGGATCTTCATTCCAACCATTGTTCATGCCTTCCTCTATCAACATCTCCTCATCAAACATCCAACCCATATCATTAGTTGAGACAATCTTACCATCAACACAATCATTGTTGTTATTTGAAGCTTCACCAATCTCATTCCCTCCACTTGAATCACTCATTTGTAAAAACCCTACGTTTTCCTCTCAAAACTCCTCCTCTTCTTCTCAACACATAATACACATAAAACACATTTTCCACAAATTTTTTTCCTAAAATCAGATTTTAATCTAAATACACTTACCACACTAATCAAACTAATTAATTCCTAATACTAATCATATAAGGACAGTTTTGCCATTTAGAAAATATTTTTTAAGGGGTGACCCAAATTAGGATTGGG
>NW_020639481.1:484-1000 GCF_003573695.1 Papaver somniferum
TTCCTAATACTAATCATATAAGGACAGTTTTGCCATTTAGAAAATATTTTTTAAGGGGTGACCCAAGTTAGGATTGGGTGATCTTTTTTGTCCCGTAATGCATGGCCCCTAATTAGAAGTTATGACTCCCAATTAAGCTAGGTTGTCCTGTGATTGATGAATTGAAAATTCTCTAATAAAAATGTTGTACTATTATTCCAGGTAGTTACCTGCTAATACCTTTCCCATTGATGGATTGAAAGTTATCTTCAAACTTTCATGAATTCAAAATCACAAAGTAATTGAACAGAAAAATAAACAAACCTCAATGCCAAAGATTTTTGACCATTAGAAATCACCAAGTAATTTGCCTTTAGTTAGCTTTTAACCATTAGAACTTACCGTGTGAAAATGAATGAAAAAAAATCTGACCAAAGGGAAGAAATACCTGCTCCGACGATTCCACGGGTACTGACTTTGACAACCAAAGAATGGTGTTGACATCTGATGACCAAATAGTTGTGTTGACTTTTTGTC
>NW_020639482.1:0-255 GCF_003573695.1 Papaver somniferum
AATAAATGAAGGAAATTAATAGTAATGTCAAGATTTAGAAGGATTAAGGCTCAGGATTCACTACCACTCCAAGTTGATTGGTTATAAATAATATTTCATAAATTATTATTAAGCTCTTTTTCTTATTAAATCACTTTTTAATTTAAAAGGTGTCCAAATATTAAGTTGTAATCCTTAAGCATGATTTATCAAAGAATTATTCTAAGCATAAAACATCAAACTGATTCACAACTAATTAAGAAAACCATTTTATCC
>NW_020639482.1:382-530 GCF_003573695.1 Papaver somniferum
TGTTGGAAAACCTCTCAAAAATGAGAGAAAGTGTTTTACAATGAGAGAAAGACAAGAAAATGATGTAAAACAGGATTCTGCGACCCACACAAAGCGTCCAGAATCAACGACAGACCTAAAGTGCTGTTGTCGCTGAAGAACTACGACC
>NW_020639482.1:730-1000 GCF_003573695.1 Papaver somniferum
CCAAATTTTCCAAAAATGTTTATTTCCTAAAAATACAGAAAAAACACAATATTAGTACAAAAATAGAGTTCCAACAATACTGACATTGAGGACAAATTAGACACAAAAATGTGTCTATCAAGCAGCAGTGGTCGTGTTCCTAAACGGGGCCGTGTTCGTGATCGTGGTCGTGGTGAATGAACGCTTTCCTAGTTTATTTCTTTATGTTGTGGTGGACAAATGTTTAAGTTAATGGTGTGGACAAATGTTTTTTTAAGGTTTATGGGACAT
>NW_020639483.1:0-445 GCF_003573695.1 Papaver somniferum
ATTAAACTAAATATGCACAATGTATCAAAACAGGAAACAAAAATTAACAAAACAGGGAACAAAAATTAACAAAACAGGAATCATTGCTAAACAGGAAACAAAAATTGAGGCAAAAATTGAAACAATGAAACTGAAATTAAAACTAACCTAAGCATGGAACTAGAAATTACCAAACATTAAAATTAAACTAACATAAACCTAATTGCACTAACAGTTGAAAATTAAATCAAAATTAAACTTGCTAAACACAAAATTAAAACCTAAATTGAACTGTTGGAATTGAAATTGACATTAAAACAAACTTAATTGTAACTGAGAAATTGGACTTGAAATTGAATTAAAATTAAACTAAAAATTGAAACCCTAATTTTGAATTTGATTTGAAATTGAAGAAACTAGAACTGAAATTAAACCTAATTGGAGACTTGGCTAGTCCAAGCACACC
>NW_020639483.1:538-892 GCF_003573695.1 Papaver somniferum
CCAAGAACACCTTCTACACATAATACATATCCCCTATTTATACCCAGGACACCCAATTTGGGTTTACAAACCAAATCCCTAAATTTCCCCCAAAAACAGTAAAACTAGGGTTTTAAATACATCTCACCAATCATGATGAAAGTTGTTTCTGACTTCGACCCATGTTGCTACATCTCCTTCTAGCCTTCCTGCACGCTTCGAATTCGTCTATAGACTCACTTATTTTACTGATTTCTCACCTAGGGTTTCAGAGAAAGGAATGGTGAGAAATCAGTGAAATAAGGGGCTAGAGAGAGGGGGAAAAAGGGAGGGTAGGTGATGGTGGTAGATATGGCGACGTTTGGTGGCTGTGGC
>NW_020639484.1:0-320 GCF_003573695.1 Papaver somniferum
TGATGTGGTTTGCCCAGGCTATGATCCCCAGATTGACTTTGTTTTCCCACCAAATAGTTTTCTTCCAACTGTGGGAACGTTTATATTCCAAATGTGTCGAATATTAAGTTGTGAGACTAGACCTAAATGCCTTAGGAAATTAGAATCGATACATTTGCTTAAGAATGACCACTTTTCTCACTGTGGTGAATTTTGTAAGTCATATCTGATTGACTTAGAGGATCCGCAATTATTTAGGTTATTATTTTGTGATTCTAAGTTCTTATTTGAGTTTTTCCAAACTCTAGGACCTAATAATTTGGATCCAACCTATGAAGAAA
>NW_020639484.1:520-817 GCF_003573695.1 Papaver somniferum
TTCTAGAGTCACATAGTACACCGTTAGCTAAGTTTACATACTGTTTCTCACCGAAAAGATAGAAATTGGAATTCTAGAGATAACAACCTATTGAGACATTAGAGAAAAAGACATTGAGATCCTTGAAATTCAGGAGAGAACTTGTTCCTTTTAGAGGGTAACAGTGATGGACCTAACCATCCATGATGGAAAGGCAAGTAGGTCAGAAGGAAATGCCAGAAAGACAGAGCAACCTCACAATGTAGTCTTAGTTACTGGATTACGACTCTCTCTCAGTAGAAACTTATCATCATCAAC
>NW_020639485.1:0-641 GCF_003573695.1 Papaver somniferum
TTTTTTTAAAAAAAAAAAAAAAAAAAAAAAACCAAAATTTTCTTTTGCTCCCAATTTTAAAACCAAATTTCTACTTTGCTCCCATTTTAAACCAAATTTTTCTTCTTTCTCCTTATCCCGACAAAACCAAAAAAAAAATTTTCCCATAAAAACCAAAGTTTTCCAAATGTTTCCCTAAAAACCAAAATTTTTCTTTTTTCCAACAAAACCAAATTTTTCCAAAAAGTCCAATCCCATTAAAAACCAAATTTTCTTGTAGATAATGTGTTAGTTCAATTTCCTTTTGTATATATTTTGTGCTCATCCATTGTGACTCCGAATATGTTGGAGTTTTGCCTTGGATAACGGAGTTTTAATTCTGCTTTCGCCGAAATCGGGTATTCTCTCTCCTTTTACTCTACTCAGCATGTCCCTTTCCATATGTTGCATTTTAATTCTTTCCATATTTTGAAACATTGAGGACAATGTTTAGTTTAGGTTTGGGGGTATAGAGTAGATACCATGATAATTTTCCATAATTGAAAACGAACTCCTTCTTCTTTTTGAAAAAAATCAAAATTCCAAAAAAAAATTGAAAAATCAAAATAAAAAATTAAAAAATGAAAAATCATAAAAATGGAGCTCATTTACCTTGAAATGTT
>NW_020639486.1:0-1023 GCF_003573695.1 Papaver somniferum
TGAGATTATGTATTTCACCAAGGCGCAGCGTCAAGACATATTTGCAGTCTTCAACCTTGTTGTATCAGGCTAGCGAAAACAGACGAGCCTCCGCACGCAGGGAATCAGGGAGGAGCTGCTTCACATGAAATAATGGAAGGAGAAATCAACTCACGTATGTGAGTTATATGAAAGGAAGAAACTCATCCTTTGAGCCATAACCGCCAACTGAAGCCTTTTAATATTCGTGGTTGTGGATATCATCATCGTCTATGATCGCCTAAAGCTCATGGGAGTAGCTACCACTACTTATGCCTTTCCGCTCATCCAGGATTCATGGTCGTGGTTACCAAAGCCCATGACCACCATGACCACGCCTCTCTCTGCGGTGTCCGTAGTCTTCATTCCTCCCTGTCGAGGATCGTGATAGTAACCATCCAAGATCCAGCCAAACTATTTTGTTCCCATGAAAACGCAGTCTCTCATAATCACAGTTGCTACTAAGAACCCTTGTTGCTCATTTTGTTGATACCAACCAGAGATTCATCATAGCAACAACCACTACAGACAAAGGTAATCCAAATTTGTGCGTATTTTAGTTTTCTATGGAAGAAGTAACAGAGTCACCAGTACGGATGCGAGATGGTGGTATCTTTATTATGGTCAACCCGTCGACCATACAAGAAAGAACCACGTAAACCACACTTGGGGACTGAGGCTCAACATGGAATTCCTTCACTGTCAGTCAACGACCTCTTCAACTCAGGAGAGACAGTCAACCAAGAATCCATAATCGTAACATGATCACCACATTTCAAATATGTAGCATGAGGGCATCATCACCTCCCTGTATGGAAGGCGCCTGGCCAACAAGCAGTATTTGGCTCAGCGTTATTAATGAAGAATCAAAGAGGAAAGTCTCTCCTCAGCAAGACACACATACCAACCGCATCATGTCTACTACATCACATACTCAGAACTCAGAACTCAGTACCGCCTACCCAAGTTCTGCACGAAGCTGCACATCAACAACCACATCATTTA
>NW_020639487.1:0-610 GCF_003573695.1 Papaver somniferum
ACAAAGTAAGGATGTCGACATACTTTGAACACGTGCTATGAATTTTTATTTTTTTAATTGTTCAAAGTTATTCCTTAATATCTAAGGGAAGAGAATCCCAGGATCGAAACATAAATAAGTTAAGAATCTTTTAATTAAGGTTATTAATTTCATTTTGTAGGGAAATATAAGAATTAGTAATGTGCATTTACTAATTAGATTTTCCGAGAGATTTCGATCATTATTTTTGGACAGAGCATTTCCAGGAATTATGGAAACCGAATTTGTGCTTTAATGAATATCTTGAGAATATTTTCGATTTTGGAAATTCCTTGGTGTCCACACTTCCTTGTCTATAAATACTTGAAGTTTGCCTTTCTAGCAAACTAATCCTTCGTAACAACAAACTTCCTCTTTTGTTGTTGTTACTGGTGTAGCCGCCTATTCGGAGAGGAGAGTAACCTAATTAGGCTAAATCTCTTACGGCCGCTCTGTTTAAAGTCTTCTTTGGGATTGAGAAGCTCTAGCGTGTACCGTTGGTGGGAAACTAGATAATTGCGGTTTATCTTTTGTTTTCATTGATTTGATTGACTAACGGTGGTTGAAATCTGATTGCACCTAGTTTGTTTAT
>NW_020639487.1:717-1000 GCF_003573695.1 Papaver somniferum
AGTTCAGAGTTTCGACAGGGATGTTTAGACTGTTGTTAGTTCGATGATCTTGTGATAATCCATTGTTAACAGACTCCGTTCTGTGCGTGATTGATCACAAGAGATTCAAGTGATTGTGTGCAGGTTTTTATTGAAGATTTAAGAAGATTTGAAGACAAAGAAGATATTGAAGATCTGACTTGGGTTTATAATCTTTGGTGTGCACAATACTTGTTTCGGTAAAAGAGGATCCAATTAATAATCGGTTTATCCTTGTGGTAGATTAGATTGATTAATTGAGTAG
>NW_020639488.1:0-268 GCF_003573695.1 Papaver somniferum
TTTTTTTCAACTTTTTGGTAACTACCATTTTTTTTTTATCTCTTTTCTCTTTTTCTTTTTCAACTTTTTTTTTTATGGTATCTCAATCACTCTAATTCACCCTAGCATTGGTAACAACTTGAATCGTGGGCCCCACCTATCACTTAGAGAAACATAGTTTAAAAGCAAAATAAAATAAAAATAGAAGTGAAAAGGACTCAACGAGATATGGTGAAACTATCATGTTATTTCTAACACCTGAGCTCTGTGCTTTTATGAATAGACTCTT
>NW_020639488.1:468-661 GCF_003573695.1 Papaver somniferum
CTAAGTTTAAAGTCTTCAGCCAGACTAAGCAAGGATTAGTCAACTCGAATCATATAGTAACAGTCGAAATAACTGTGGGTCTTCAAACCAAATAGAGATGACCAAAGGAAACTGCAATAAACCAAGAAAATGAACAAGACTAGCAACCCCTTACCTAGTTTCCTGATTAAGATATCTATATCTAATTGTGGTT
>NW_020639489.1:0-418 GCF_003573695.1 Papaver somniferum
ATTGGGTATAAATAGGATGATATGGTGTGTGTTGTAGGCATGCCCGGAGTAGCCGGTGCACCAAGTTGTAGTAGTTTATTTTCAGTAGTGTTCATCATGTTATAATTTAATAACTAGGGTTATGATGAAACCCATAATCATATGTTAAGATAATTCATGTTCATGTTGTTGTTCTTGATTGTGCTTCATTGCTTTAGGAATGACAGGAAGCTAATTAAACCAAATGAGCCTGTGATAGGTTGTTCTGTAAGAAGACAGCTTATACTAGGGGTGAGTTAGTGAAGTTGGTTGATAAGTCTTCCATTTGAGACCTCTCTGGAAGAAGAAATGTGCTTAATTGATAAAGGAATGACAGGTAGCTAATTAAACCAAATGAGCCTGTGATAGGTTGTGCTGTAAGAAGACAGCTTATACTAGG
>NW_020639489.1:429-1000 GCF_003573695.1 Papaver somniferum
TCAAATGCCCTAGTGCTTTTAGTCACTAGAAAGATTTAGAATACAACACCAGCTCCCTCCTTGTCCCTGTGGACTTCCCCTTATTTGCTCACTCACTACTTTAGACCCTGTATACTTGCAGGTTTAGGTTAAAACATAGTTTTAGGACTTATTCCTTGAGCTACCAGCTACCAATGTTAACATCATGATAACGCAACATATTCCTGGTTGGAAGTAAATCATTTAATGTAGTACAAAGGATAAAATTTACCTTGTTGGGTATGTAACCTTTCAATAGAAACTTATCGAAGCCGCACTCTTCCAGGCCTCATGTAAGACTTCAAAAAGCGTGGGTCTAACAACCACACCAAATATTTTGTTCGACAATCTGTATGGACTAAATCCAATATAATTCCGTGAGAATCAACTACACAGTCAGACTCAATCAAGGAAATATATCCAAGAGTTATATCTCAATTTCTCAATACAATCAACAATCGAACAGATAGAAATATGTAAGCTCGATTGATATGAGAAATAACTTGAACGATATCAAAAACCAAAGTACAAGTGTCAGCCAATTTAAATCAAC
>NW_020639490.1:0-495 GCF_003573695.1 Papaver somniferum
TTGAGTTTGGTGCCTATAAAATGGAACACCTTTTCTTTTGGTACCTAACTTTTTCGGAATTTGAGTTTGGTGTGGGTCCCAACCAAGTAGTTGACTTAACGGATGACTGGTAGACCGTTCACAAGCTGTGTTGGAGCACAACTTGTTGCTCGGCCCCCCGCAAACTTTTGTAAATAAATACGTATCTTTGTGAATAATTATTTAATTTAACTAGTTCACTAATACGGACCACGGTAGGGAAATCTCTCTATATCATTTTCCAAACACATTACGAGCGTTCCAGAGAAATAAGGCTGACTTATCTGACTGCCATGATAACTATGGATTTACATAAAATGGAAACATATTTAATTAATACAATAATGATTAATTTTAAAAATGAATAGGGTCATTTACATGGATTCATTTGTTCAATACAATAATGGTTAGTTTGATGGTTTAAGGAAACGATTATTGGGGTTTACATGAGAGATAGATTTTGGATGATTTACGGGT
>NW_020639490.1:506-1000 GCF_003573695.1 Papaver somniferum
TTAAGGAAACGATTATTGGGGTTTACATGAGAGATAGATTTTGGATGATTTACCGGTAAACAATGAAGGGAGCTATGCTTATACTTTGGATTTCATTTTGTGTAAACAGGTGGTCATATGAGAAAATAACAGTAGCTCAGTGTATGATTTGAGATTAGCAATGAAAGAAGATGGCAATGGTATTAAGATTGGAACCTAAAACCTCGTGAATGAAAATCAACAACTCTCATTTCTCAAACATGGAGTATGTAGAAGATAGGGCGCAGTTAGTGAATAAAACGGAGTTTAGAATTTATTAGACATTTCACCTTTTTAACTCTAAATTGCATGGTCAACACGGTCAATCAACATCAATTCATTGACTGGGCACCAAACTCAGATATTGACAAAGTTAGGCACCAAACGCGAAAGTGTACCATTTTATAAGCACCAAACTCGAGATATCCCTTCTAATAATGAACTTTTAATCTTTTAAAAAGGTCATAGATTACCTA
>NW_020639491.1:0-194 GCF_003573695.1 Papaver somniferum
TGTTTGGAAAATGATCTAGAGAGATTCCCTACCGTGGTCCGTGTTAGTGAACTAGTTAAATTAAATAATGATTGTTTAAAAAATTATTCACAAAGACACGTATTTAGTTACAAAAGTTGGCGGGGGGCGAGCAACAAGTTGTGCTCCAACACAGCTTGTGAACGGTCTACCAGTCATCCGTTAAGTCAACTGCT
>NW_020639491.1:389-613 GCF_003573695.1 Papaver somniferum
GACAAAGTTAGGTACCAAAGGAAAAGGTGTGCCATTTTATAGGCACCAAAATTAAAATACCCCTTATTATAAATATTGTCTACTTATATAACTCTCTTTTCCCCCCAAGGTTTTGTGTAATCTCTTTTTCAACTATTTTGCTCATAACTTCTTCATACGAAGTGGGAATGACCTCATTCTTTTTCTGTTACCTCTGTCTTTCAGTTTCCCAAAGTATGCAGGAA
>NW_020639491.1:624-901 GCF_003573695.1 Papaver somniferum
TATATAACTCTCTTTTCCCCCCAAGGTTTTGTGTAATCTCTTTTTCGACTATTTTGCTCATAACTTCTTCATACGAAGTGGGAATGACCTCATTCTTTTTCTGTTACCTCTGTCTTTCAGTTTCCCAAAGTATGCAGGAAATTTTTTAGTATTTGGACGCTTAGCGATTGGTGTTTCATCCTTATTTTCAATGTAAAGGATGACTTCCCTCTTTATTTTTGGAATCAACATACGTAGAAATGCAATTTGGATAACATGTAGAGCCTTTAAATGTATT
>NW_020639492.1:0-309 GCF_003573695.1 Papaver somniferum
AATAAAAATAGACACCGGTTGAGCTAAATTATAGCGTTCAAGTATTTTCGAGTGTGTATTATTTGAATGTACACTCGAAACTGCTCTAAGTAGAAAATTCGTGTTTATGAGGCCTAGCCTTAAAAAATTGGCTAACATATCAAGACCATGTGGGTCTATAGACCAACATGTCCTGATAATTAGCATGTTTCCAATCAAAATAGACACCTCTTGAGCTAAATTACAGCGTTCGAGTCTTTTCGAGTGTGTATTTTTCGAATGTACACTCGAAACTGCTCTAAGTAGACAAATCTTGTTTATGAGGCCTAG
>NW_020639492.1:357-659 GCF_003573695.1 Papaver somniferum
AATGTACACTCGAAACTGCTCTAAGTAGACAAATCTTGTTTATGAGGCCTAGATTTCAAAATTTTGCTAAATATCACGATCATCTGGGTCTGTATACCAACATGTCGTGATCATTAGCATGTTTCCAATCAAATAGACACCTCTTGAGCTAAATTATAGCGTTCGAGTCTTTTTGAGTGTGTATTTTTCGAATGTACACTCTAAACTGCTCTAAGTAGAAAATTCGTGTTTATGAGGCGTAGGCTTCAAAATTTGGCTAAAATATCAAGATCATGTGGGTCAATAGACCAACATGTCCTGAT
>NW_020639492.1:859-1000 GCF_003573695.1 Papaver somniferum
GACTAACATATCCTGATCATTAGAATGTTTCCAATAAAAATAGACACCGGTTGAGCTAAATTATAGCGTTCGAGTCTTTTCGAGTGTGTATTTTTCGAATGTACACTCTAAACTGCTCTAAGTAGAAAATTCGTGTTTATG
>NW_020639493.1:0-202 GCF_003573695.1 Papaver somniferum
AGCTTGTAACCGATCACGCTAGGTTAACTCGTTAGTGGGCCGAGTACCCAAATTCTAGGCCGAGGGTTTGGACTCAGTTTCACCAAACGTTTTCAAACCAGCTGAGCCAAAGCAAACACAAAACCAACAGTGGGCTTGCTCCCATTCAAAAACCAAATTTTATTTTCTTTTTTAAAAAAAAAAAAAAAAAAAAAAAAAAAAA
>NW_020639493.1:337-682 GCF_003573695.1 Papaver somniferum
AACAGTGGGCTTGCTCCCATTCAAAAACCAAATTTTATTTTCTTTTTTAAAAAAAAAAAAAAAACCAAAATTTTTCTCCCTCTTTAAAAACCAAAATTTTCCATAAAAAACCAAATGCTTTTCGTTCCCATCAAAACCAAAATTTTCCCAAAAATCCAAACCCATTAAAAACCAAATTTTTGAAAACCCATTAAAACCAAATAGTGGGCTTTGTGTCTTTTCAGTATGGGCCAACCTCGTGCTCTCCATGAATACATGTATCCGTCAATAAAAATTCCATTATCATGTATTGTATTACCTCAAACCAATAACCCTTTTAAAATAAATGCAAGCATGATACAAATA
>NW_020639493.1:882-1000 GCF_003573695.1 Papaver somniferum
CTGCAACCTCCTCTCTGCCCTTGGCTCATAGCCTTGGTTTACTTCAATACCATTGCTTCACATCATCTTCACTGCCACTTTTCTTTTACCACTTTCTTTTGTAACTTACTTTGCTTCG
>NW_020639494.1:0-180 GCF_003573695.1 Papaver somniferum
GTTTTGTGTATTTGAATGTTTTGCATGGTATACTTGGAACCGTAAACTTATAAGTCAATGCATAAATGATGTATTTCAAATTCGTACCCAAATTTAGTTTGGATTTTGAACACAAAAGTGAAATCTGTGAAGAATCAAAATATGCTATAAAATCTTTTAGCACAAATGTTCAGAGTAATT
>NW_020639494.1:380-727 GCF_003573695.1 Papaver somniferum
GGCTAATGGGTTTAGCTCCTCATCCCAAAAACACACTCACAAGATAAATTCATGGCTAAAATAGGTGTTTTTATTGATGATTATATGATGAAATAGGAATTAGCAACGCTGTAAAAGTGTTACAGCGTCACTGTTACAAAGGAGTAAGTGCTGAAAATTAAACGATACTTTTCTGTTGCTGTAAAACAACGACACAGTTTCTGGTTTTAAGACTAATGAAGAACGACTGCCTTAGCCGGTCTGTTCTTCGTCTTCTTCTTCCTCCTCGAACAGCAGCAGCAACAATAACTCTCTGTAATCGCTTCTCCTCGGCTCTCCTGGACTCTAAACTCTCTCCTCCCGGTTTC
>NW_020639495.1:0-416 GCF_003573695.1 Papaver somniferum
TGCGAATCTCGCTGCTTATCAACCTTGGATTTTCTCTTGGCCTGAAAAGGAGAAAGAAGTATACTATTAAAGTAAACTAGTATACTAGTAGTAACTAGTAGTGATATGTAGTAACTAGTATGTAGTAACTAGTAGTAATATGTAGTAACTAGTATACTACTAGTAGTAACTAGTAGTAATATGTAGTAGTAATATTTAATATCAATATGTAGTAACTAGTTACTAGTATATAGTAGTATACTAGTACTTTACTAGTAGTAACATATGTAGTATAACATAACAATATTAATATGTAGTATCAATACATAACATAAATTATGTATTTATATGCAGTACATAACATATTGATACTACATATTGATATGTAGTATCAATACATACTACTAGTATGTAGTATCAATACATACTACATATTG
>NW_020639495.1:427-787 GCF_003573695.1 Papaver somniferum
TAGTATCAATACATAACATAACAATATTGATATGTAATACATAACATATTGATATGTAGTATCAATACATAACATAAATTATGTATTTATATGCAGTACATAACATATTGATACTACATATTGATATGTAGTATCAATACATACTACTAGTATGTAGTATCAATACATACTACATATTGATATGTAGTACCAATACATACTACTAGTAACATACTATACTACTAATATGTAGTAACATACTACTAGTAACATATGTAGCATGTGGTAATATATGTAGTAATTTTCTTTTTAATTAACATATTTAGAAACTGCTGCTGGAAATGTTTTGGGATTGTATTTAGAAGTTAGTTGTAGGATATG
>NW_020639495.1:798-1000 GCF_003573695.1 Papaver somniferum
GATGTAATGTCAACCAAGGGCTTCTATATAAACCCTAATCACAAGGATTTTATTTAGAATGATTGAGATTATCTTGGAGATCAGAGTAGTGGTGTTAATTAATTAGCAGGCCGTATAGAGAAAACAAAGTTTAAGTCTTCTTCGTTGTTGATGGTATCTCTCTCGTGATTAAATCCGAACGGGAAATGCTTGAGGTGACTGT
>NW_020639496.1:0-1000 GCF_003573695.1 Papaver somniferum
AAATGATACTCGAAAATTGTACGAGACGGCGTAGAAATCTGAGTGCAGCATGGATAGACTACCGTAAAGCCTTTGATAGTTTACCACACTCTTGGATCCTTAAGACCTTGGAGATCTACAGAGTCTCGCCTGTGATAGTAAAGTTTCTTAAACACAGCATGGGAATGTGGAACACAACACTGTACCTAAATCACACCAAAGGCACTGACATCTCAAATCGCCTCAATATCCGACGAGGAATTTTCCAGGGAGACTCCCTGTCACCCCTTCTGTTTTGTATGTCCTTAATCCCTCTTACAAATGAACTAAAAAGAAATAGCTACGGTTACAAGATAAACAAGAAAATTTTCAATCACTTACTTTACATGGATGATCTCAAACTCTTTGCCAAAGATGACAATGAGTTGAAAGGCCTCCTCAACATTGTAAAGTGTTTTAGTGACGATATATGTATGAACTTTGGATTAGATAAGTGCGCAAAAGTAGCTTTCAAGAAAGGTAGAATTATAGAATCACACCCAATAGATCTAGATTTTGCCACAAAAATTAGGGAACTAGAACAAGAAGAAGCATATAAGTATTTAGGCGTTAGCGAACGAAACGGACTAAATCATACCCAAATGAAGGAGAAAGTAAGAAAGGAATACTACAGGCGTGTGCGCTTGGTATTGAATACCGAGTTGAATTCCAAAAATAGAATATCAGCCATAAATACTTTAGCTGTCCCTGTGGTTCAATACAGCTTCAACATCCTTAATTGGACCATAGCCGACATCAAAAGAATGGACACCAAAACAAGAAAGCTCCTCACTTGCCACCGCATGCATCATCCCAAAGCTGATGTAGACCGCTTATATGTACCCAGACCCGAAGGAGGCAGAGGACTAGTTCAACTAGAACTGTCCTACAAAATTACAACAATCGGCCTCCAAAGGTACCTGGAAACTGCAGAAGACTGGATGATGATATGCGTCAAAGAACATGAAAGTGGTAAGCGACT
>NW_020639497.1:0-400 GCF_003573695.1 Papaver somniferum
TGGACAACGACGAAGAGATTAAGGGAATACCAGAAGCCGATGAAGAAAGCAAGGATCCAATTGATGTCCTCGAACCCGCGAGTCAAAGACAATGGGAAGTCTTCGTCGATGGTTCCAAAAATAAGGAAGGGGGAGGAATAGGCATTGTCATCACCACCCCAACTGGAGAAAGGATCGTACAGGCACTCAGGTTAGAATTCAAATAGCAGACTAACAACATCGTCGAATACGAGGCAGTCGTACATGCCCTCCGCTTAATAATAGAGATGGGGGTAACCGATGTAAGACTGACAAGTGATTCGCAGCTTGTCATACGACAAATAGGGATCGAGTACAATGTGTACGACGACACCCTCTCAGCTTACATGGCCTTGGTCCAAACATTGGCATCACAAATTCC
>NW_020639498.1:0-637 GCF_003573695.1 Papaver somniferum
GGACATATTAATTTTCATTAAAATACAATTTTCAAACTTTTTCTGTTAAGAATGAGTTTATCTTGTTTACAACTTAGTCTCAGAAATCAATTTCCGACTTATAACGAAGTGTGTACACTTTTTGAGTTAACGTATATAAAATTAAACATTTTTATGAACTCTTTTTTTTGTTGGCTTTGTCTTTCTATTTGATTCAAGAAAGATGAAATTTGTTAGGATTTGGATTAGTTTGCATGGTCTTTCATCCTTCTTGTATTGTGAAATTTTCCTACCTTCATATTTTCTTGAATCAATGTACATAGAAATGCAATTTTTACTAGACGTAATGCCTTAGAACATATTATTTGTGATTACAAAACATTTTTCAAACTTTTTATGTTAAAGATGAGTTTATCTAGTTTACAATTTAGTTTCAGAAATCAATTTCAGACTTATAACAATGTGTGTACACTTTTTTGAGTTAACGTATAAAAAAATCAACATTTTTATGAACTCTTTATTTTTGTGTTAGCTTTGTCTTTCTATTTGATTCAAGATAGGTGAAATTTGTTAGGAATTAGATTGATTCTGCTTGGTCTTTCATCCTTCTTTTCAAACTTTTTCTGTTAAAGAGGAGTTTATCTAGTTTACAGATTAG
>NW_020639498.1:648-1000 GCF_003573695.1 Papaver somniferum
TCTTTTTGTGTTGGCTTTGTCTTTCTATTTGATTCAAGATAGATGAAATTTGTTAGGATTTGGATTAGTTCTGCATGGCCTTTCATCCTTCTTGTATTATGAAATTTGCCTACCTTCATATTTTCTTGAATCAGCGTACATAGAAATGCAATTTTTACTAGACGTAATGCCTTAGAACATATTATTTTTGATTACAATACATTTTTCAACCTTTTTTTTGTTAAGATGAGTTCATCTAGTTTACAATTTAGTTTCAGAAATCAATTTCTGACTTATAAAATGTGTGTACACTTTTTTGTGTTAACGTTTAAAAAATTCAACATTTTTATGAACTCTTTATTTTTGTGTTGGC
>NW_020639499.1:0-494 GCF_003573695.1 Papaver somniferum
ACTTCTGTTTTTATTTTGTTTTGTTTTTAAACTGTGTTTCTCTAAGTGATTAGGTGGGGTTCACGATTCAAGTTGTTACCAATGCTAGGGTGAATTAGAGTGATTGAGATACAAAAAAAAAATGTTGAAAAAAAAAGTTGAAAAAAAAGTTGAAAAAAAAAACAAAAACTGAGACCAGACCATCAGACCAACCGGAATAAATTCAATAAAGTCGACCACTAGTACCCTTGTATATGCCAGTGTGTTGATATTAGTCAGACTAGTATCTCAGTCCATTAGGATAGGTTCATTTTAGCGGAGGCCTTCAGAAAGATATGAGAAACACCGTTCACCTAATAAACATCAAAACCATCTATGTTTTTCTATATCCATCTTCTTGATCTATCCATGTGATTAGTTTTGACTCCGGATATTGATGTCCATAGTGCGACTATCTGAGTAGAGATCTGTCACTTATATATGAATTTTAGTATGCTTGAGTGCAAACTTGTGTA
>NW_020639499.1:505-1000 GCF_003573695.1 Papaver somniferum
ACGTAGATAGCTAGGATCTGGAGTAAAGGTTTTGTGGGTATACCTCTGGTAATCCCTCCCGAGACTATAACTCGGCCACTAGGGACACCTAGGGGTTTAAAGGCTTATTGCATACGCTAAATGCAATCGACGATGCCTGCGACAGTGAGTTAGGATTTTATTTCCTGGATTTGATTTGGTCGAGGACTAGAAAATAATAAGTTTGGGGGTATTTGATAAATACAAAATCGGGCACTAACAATATACGTAATTGAGAACAAAATAGACTTAAATGCGTTTTGACTTTTTATGTCTTTGTAGATGTTTTTGGAAAAATAAGAGTTTGCGGCGAAATTGGCTCGAAAAGTGTTTTTTGCGTTCATGTGAGGACATTTGCTATTCGGACCCTCATTTTGGATAAGGGGTAACCTAATTACTAAGGGGCGTCCCATTTCCAGGAAGCTGCTAATCGCACCCCTATTCTGGATAGGGGGCGACCATCTTCTTCATTTGGAA
>NW_020639500.1:0-495 GCF_003573695.1 Papaver somniferum
ATACAATAATTCGCAAGAATATATAGCAATTACTAGCATGGATTTGACACTAAATATATGCAAAATATGCACTTAACAAATTCCCCCACACTTGGCTTTTGCTAGTCCTCGAGCAAACTATCTAAAATACAACAACTTCATGTCGTCGAGGATACGGTTACACTTAGCATGTGCAACAGGCCTTTAAACCCTTAGGCATCCCTAGTGGACGAGTTATAGTCTCGTGAGGGCTTACCAGAGGTATACCCACAAAACCTACTTCAACTTCAAAGCGTTCCAGCATCCTAAGCATCCAAAGAGCTATGAGGACATAGATTTTCTGCATGCTAGTAATAAGAAGTTAGAAATACCAAAGAACATATTATCATTCTTAAATGTTGAGTGAGAAATAACCACACCATAATGGGAGAACGCGTGTTTGAGAGCGATCAATAAGCATTTCGCCTCGACTTCTGCCTCATTTGAAAGGATTTTCTGATAATTGCACTTGAAAAA
>NW_020639500.1:506-1000 GCF_003573695.1 Papaver somniferum
GAACGCGTGTTTGAGAGCGATCAATAAGCATTTCGCCTCGACTTCTGCCTCATTTGAAAGGATTTTCTGATAATTGCACTTGAAAAAACGGCTTTTTATGGGTCTCACATGTGTGTAGGTAGGACTGAAGAGAGAATCCTACACACGTTGAATGGTGGGAAGGAAACCTGCGGAATTATTTCTGGAGACCCCACAAGATCGTGGGAAATAAAAGACTTTTTCTGATGACCTCTAAGTAAGGAAATCAAGCATTATTATTAAAAATAGAGGATGAGAGTACTTACCACCTTCACATCTGATTGCAATGATGATAACACCACTCTCACAGCATCCAATAAAAACGTAGTCTTCAACTCGTCTTCTTCATATTCTTGGTCTTCGTATTCGGTCTTCAACTGCTGATGATAAACTCTTGAACGTCGTATAACTCTGACAATTGGTAACTCTTTCTCTTCAATTTCCTTGTTGCTTGAAACTTCCTTATATATTTTTCT
>NW_020639501.1:0-249 GCF_003573695.1 Papaver somniferum
TTACAATTAATATGTTCTAAGGCAATACGTCTAGTAAAAATTGCATTTCTATGTACGTTGATTCAAGAAAATATGAAGCAAGTCAAATTTCACAATAGAAGAAGGATGAAAGACCATGCAAGACTAATCAAATCCTAACAAATTTCATCTATCTTGAATCAAATAGAAAGACAAAGCCAGCACAATAAGAAAGAGATCATAAAAACGTTGAATTTAATATACGTTAACTCAAAAAAGTCTACACACTTC
>NW_020639501.1:449-749 GCF_003573695.1 Papaver somniferum
ATTTCTATGTATGTTGATTGAAGAAAATATGAAGCAAGTCAAATTCACAATAGAAGAAGGATGAAATACAATGCAGAACGAACCCAAATCCTAACAAATTTCATCTATCTTGAATCAAATAAAAAGACAAAGCCAGCACAATAAGAAAGAGATCATAAAAACGTTGAATTTAATATACGTTAACTCAAAAAAGTCTACACACTTCGTTATAAATCGGAAATTGATTTCTGAGACTAAATTGTAAACTAGATAACCTCATCTTTAACAGAAAAAGTTTGAAAAATGTATTGTAATTACAAT
>NW_020639501.1:949-1728 GCF_003573695.1 Papaver somniferum
GGAAATTGATTTCTGTGACTAAATTGTAAACTAGATAAACTCATCCTTAACAGAAAAAGTTTGAAAAATGTATTGTAATTACAATTAATATGTTCTAAGGCAATACGTCTAGTAAAAATTGCATTTTTATGTACGTTGATTCAAGAAAATATGAAGGAAGTCAAATTTCACAATAGAAGAAGGATGAAAGACCATGCAGAACTAATCCAAATCCTAACAAATTTCATCTATCTTGAATCAAATAGAAAGACAAAGCCAACACAAAAAGAAAGAGTTCATAAAAATGTTGAATTTTATATACGTTAACTCAAAAAAGTCTACACATTTCGTTATAAGTCGGAAATTGATTTCTGAGACTAAATTGTAAACTAGATAAACTCATCTTTAACAGAAAAAGTTTGAAAAATGTATTGTAATTACAATTAATATGTTCTAAGGCAATACGTCTAGTAAAAATTGCATTTCTATGTACGTTGATTCAAGAAAATATGAAGGAAGTCAAATTTCACAATAGAAGAAGAATGAAAGACCATGCAGAAATAATCCAAATCCTAACAAATTCCATCTATCTTGAATCAAATAGAAAGACAAAGCCAACACAAAAAGAAAGAGTTCATAAAAATGTTTAATTTTATATACGTTAACTCAAAAAAGTCTACACATTTCGTTATAAGTCGGAAATTGATTTCTGAGACTAAATTGTAAACTAGATAAACTCATCTTTAACAGAAAAAGTTTGAAAAATGTGATGTAATTACAATTAATATGTTCCAAGGCAA
>NW_020639502.1:0-615 GCF_003573695.1 Papaver somniferum
TGCCCTGATTATCATCATTATGTTGACTATATCACGGGGACTTTTCACACATATCAACCAGAAATGTTGCATGAGAATTCCTCTGCACATTATTCCTCTTGGTGACATGCCTGACACTACCCCATTTGTATATATCTTGGAATGGGGAAAGAAATGTTTGAGCTGTGTACAGTTTTGTTTTTCTCTTTTAGAATACCGAATAAAGATTTCTACTGCATCCATCGCCCCTCACAAAAGTGTGTTGTCACGGGATGCGTAATCTTTGATGTGCAAACAACTAAGAAAATCCCACTTTCCTTGTGTGGATCGCGGTTCACAAACGGGTCCAAGCCCATTATAGGTCTTTTAAAAGAAGAAGTTCGCACACCCTCTTCTTCATCACCCGTCCACGTACGTGAACCTCTAGGGTTTTGTGTGTTTCCTCCATTAAAGCCTTCTTGGAGAAATTGAAAGAAAGGGTGCTCAAGACTCACTCCAAGTAAGTAAATTCCTCTTCTTCCTTTCAATTTCTTAGATCTCATGATGAATTCTAAGGGCTCAAAAAGAATCTCCAAGAGCTCAAATACCTCTAGCATGGATTCTCCTTGTGACCAAAATTCTCTTAAGATGAGGTTT
>NW_020639502.1:626-1000 GCF_003573695.1 Papaver somniferum
AGCTCAAATACCTCTAGCATGGATTCTCCTTGTGACCAAAATTCTCTTAGGATTAGGTTTGTGGATGATTCTTGTGCTAGAATTTTTGAAAAGATTTCATCTAAAGGTTTTATCCTAGAAAAGAAATTGGATCTCTCTAGTGGGCATGAAGAGGATTTAGCTTGCTTCAAAAAATTCAAGCTTGGAAATATCTTTGATGGTCATGATCTAGGATTTGATTCTCTCACAAGAATTTTCTATGCCAACATTCATGATGTTGATCTTAATAAGATGGAATTAAAATCCATGATAATAAAGATTTCTTGTTGATAGAAAATTAATTTCAAAGATTACCAACATTCCATTGGGAAACGTGCGTCTTCCTAGACCAAGTG
>NW_020639503.1:0-499 GCF_003573695.1 Papaver somniferum
AGAGGTGATTGATTAATCTAGGCTGTTCTTCGGGAATATAAGACCGGATTATCAATTGGTTCATGTTACCTTGATTTTATATCTAAAGACGGAACAAAACCTAGGGTTTATCTGTGGGAGACAGATTTATCCTTTTGATAGACTTTTCTCGGTGAGACAGATTTGTCTATTATCAAGTCTGCAATTTTGGGTTGCAGCAACTCTTGGTTGTGGGTGAGATCAGCTAAGGGAATCAAGTGCGCAGTATCCTGCTGGGATCAGAGGCGTAGGAGTACAACTGTACCTTTACTCGGTGGGAGACTTATTGGGGTTCAACTATAATCCAGTCCAAAATTAGCTTGGAGTAGGCTAGTGTCTGTAGCGGCTTAATACAGTGTGTATTCAATCTGGACTAGGTCCCGGGGTTTTTCTGCATTTGCGGTTTCCTCGTTAACAAAACTTCTGGTGTCTGTGTTATTTCTTTTCCGCATTATATTTTATATAATAGAAATAATACAGG
>NW_020639503.1:510-1000 GCF_003573695.1 Papaver somniferum
GTTAACAAAACTTCTGGTGTCTGTGTTATTTCTTTTCCGCATTATATATTTTATAATTGAAATAATACAGGTTGTGCGTTAAGATCATCAATTGGAAATTCAACCTTTGGTTGTTGATTGATATTGATTGATCCTTGGATATTGGTCTTTGGTACCGTCCAAGTTATTGCTTGTGCTTGATTAAAGACTCGCTATTATTTTAGCTTGAGTAAATCAAAACAAGTGAGAGATATTGACTCCTTGAGATACTTTAATCTAGATTGAGTCTGACTGTCTAGTTGATTCTCTAGCAAAGTATTTCGGAGTTAGTCCATACAGATTGCTAAGAGAAATATTGGGTGGTGTTGTTAGACCCCCGCTTTTTCAGTATATGAATGAATTCTGTGTAGGTATATAACATTGTTGTTGTATAGCTATAGAATGTGCCTCTTAAATATATGGTTAAACAACTCTTGCTACCAATTCAGAATTTCGGGAAGGGTACATTTAA
>NW_020639504.1:0-429 GCF_003573695.1 Papaver somniferum
TTGGCATTCACATCAGGAATGGGGGAGAGTGTAAGACCTTTATTAGCAAGATCTTTTTGGACGTCTTGAAGATTCTTCTCATATATATGACCACTTGGAGCCATGATTGAATAAAGGATATGGGAATGTATGGAAATTAAAAGAATTGAAGGAAGAAAAAATTAGCAGCAAATTTTGCAGAAGAATGACAAAGTTGCAGAGATAAGAGAATAAAAGTAGAAGAGAAAGTAAAAAGAAAAATGGAAAGAGGGAGGGAGAAGAGTATATAAAGAAAATTTACTTCTCGAAGAAATAAACACCATTAAGACGAAGAGACGTGAGCGGTTGAAAAGTAGCGGTTACAGAAGACGTGTCAAGAAATAAGTGGAAGAGAGAGAGTACGTGTGATAAATGTGGAATATGAAAAGATAAGGAGTTGCGACATTTCTC
>NW_020639504.1:440-1000 GCF_003573695.1 Papaver somniferum
GCACAATAGCGTCGCAGAACAGTTTCAGAAAACAACGTCAGCAAATATCATGGGAAAGATGTGATAGTCTTGCGAAAATAAGAAAGATTGCGAAGTCAACATTTGTAAGGTTGCGAGAATGTCGCAAACCATATCCGAAAATAAAGGATAGATTAGCTGTCATCCATTATGTATTTCCCTTATAAATAGTCATTCGAATTGTAAAGGAGAGAGAGATCTTTTTTGAGTGAGAGATGAGAAAATAGGAGAGAGAAAGTTGAGATAAGAGATCATTATTGATTTATTTATTTTCCTTGTAAGAATATTCAGAAATTAATCAATAAAATTAAGAGTGTAAACCTAAAAATAGGCTGATCAATGATAAAATCATACTAGGGGTGTATTGTAAGATTACCTGCAACTATATAATAGATGTAGGATCTAAATATCGCACAAGTATTTGTAAGTGTGCGAGATTCATAAAAGGATGTGCGATAATGTCGCACGGAGAATAGGAAATAAAAGGAAATATGAAATATGAAATAAAAGGAAATATGAGTTGTTATCCACTAGGGAGCATC
>NW_020639505.1:0-591 GCF_003573695.1 Papaver somniferum
TCACCCACAATTAATGCTGGAAACAATATTCAAGAAGAAATATCAAATCCTAATGAAGAATATTGTGAAAATAGAGAAAGAACTGATGATCTTTACGTTCCATAAAATGAAACTTTTGATGATAGGAAAAATGGTAGAAATCAAGAGAACGGACAACGTCAGGGACGAAATGACCAAGATGGCGAAGGAAATCGAGAGGAAGGAAGGAGAATTTTACATGAAAGAGAAACTCAAACAAATCAATATACGATTGAAGAAGAAATTGAAAGACGTTATGCTGAACAAGCACGTTTAATTTGCGAACGTGAAAGATTGAGAGCGGAAATGGAAGAACAAGAGCTTCAGGAGACAGTTCGCCAGAACAATCACGATAATCGAGAAAGAAGGCGTACACAATACCGGAATAACGGTAATATCAATGAAGAGTATGATAGAATACAGAGGATGGATGAAAGACGGCGAATGGAATTAATAAGAAATGAACAAAATCATGAAGGGGAAAATGAGAGACATAATCATATGTGAATTCAAGATAGAGATGAAGAAGAGACTCGCAGAAGAAGACGAGATGAGGATAATGAAGAAGAAATG
>NW_020639505.1:602-1000 GCF_003573695.1 Papaver somniferum
GATAGAGATGAAGAAGAGACTCGCAGAAGAAGACGAGATGAGGATAATGAAGAAGAGATGCAAAATTTCGTGAGAGAAGAAAGACATGAACGCAGAAGAAGGGAGGCGAAATTAAAAAGACCAATGGATCAAAATTCAGGTGTAAATAAACAAATCTTGAAAGAGTTAGAATAAATGAGAGGAATGCTAAATAATAGAGGAGAAGTAGGCAGAAGACAATTGGATGAAGCTATAGAAGAATCTGCGAAAAATCCTTTTACAAGGGAAGTACAATTATGAGGAATACCACCGAAATGCAATTTGCCCGCATTAACCAGCATTTTTGATGGAACAACTTGTGCAATTCAACATATTAAAGCCTACGCGAGGTGCATGTTGCAATGGGAAAATCATGATGC
>NW_020639506.1:0-494 GCF_003573695.1 Papaver somniferum
GAGAATCTTCATTTGCAGCAAGGTCATCGTTATCCTCATCATCCTCATCATTCTCGGAGTTTTCATGAGAAGGAATATTTGAAGGAGCGGAAGAACAGACTTTTCTTTTCTTTGAAGGAGGAGCAGTTGGTTTTTCCCTGCGAAGAGCACCTTTACCTTTATCACCAGTCTTCGCAACATTGGCAGGTTCTTCTATTTCAGCAATAATCTTCAGACACAGATAGAAATAAGAAATGAAAACAACAGTATACTGTTTAGAAATAAGATAATATTTCTTACCTCATCTGTGTATGAGCGAAGAGCTAACAAGGTACTAGTCTTCCCAGTCCTGTTATAATTATCTTTCAGTTTTTGGATCTGTAGAATGTCGCAAGAGTCAGCGAACAAAAGAATAAAGACAAATAAAGAAATATAAAGTGAGCGAAACTGGAAGAAACATACCTCTTTCTCCTTCTCGGGCCAAGAGAATACCCAAGGTTGATAGGTAGCGAGAT
>NW_020639506.1:505-1000 GCF_003573695.1 Papaver somniferum
GAATAGAGAGAAATAAATAAATATAAAGTGAGTGAAACTGGAAGAAACATACATCTTTCTCCTTCTCGGGCCAAGAGAATACCAAGGTTGATAGGTAGCCAGATTCTCAGGAAGAACATTTGACCCAGCAATGTAAGGTCCTTTTAGCATCAAGGGAAAAACACACCATTTATCATCTTTGGATTGGCGAGGAGTTATGTTTTTACCAGAATGCCAATCAATGTCTTGCATGAGTATTTTAGCTTCATCAATGTTATCTTTCCTTTTCAAACGAATACCCCAGCGAGTATTCTCTTTCTTCATGGAGATCAATTCATAATTTTCAAAGAAACTCGCTACTGTGTATTTCTCAGCAATTATCTCCAAGTCTGTGAATTTAGGATCCCTAAGTTCTTTGGAGTACAGAGATCCTTTACCAGCACCACGATTAGTGAACTCTAACATCAGACGGATGCAATCCCCACTCAATTGGAATATAGCTCGCAAAAATCCCGA
>NW_020639507.1:0-582 GCF_003573695.1 Papaver somniferum
TCTGTGGAAACGAACTCTTTCTTATCATATACTTTAGGAAAGTGAAATTATTTTTGACGCATACGACAACGATCAATCACTTACTCTTTTGAACATCATAATGTCCAGTTAATTAGTTTGCTTGGTAGTTTCAAAAGAACTTGAAACATAGTAGATGTGGTTATATCTCTGGAGATTTAAACTCAAAGATATTTGCAAAAGTGCACGATGGCCTTTTGCTTCCCAAGTCAAATGACTCTAAACCACGGAGTGTGTTTGCAGTTACACTGGAACACTCACTTATTGATTTAAACAATCAGGCGGATATGGTATACCCGTCTAAGTAACTATTTGATTGGGAAGGGATTAATGATTGGGAAGGGATAAACAAGTAAGGTTTCTTGCCATGCGTATTAAATAAGTTCCTGATTCATAATTATAGCTATCTATGTCGATGGTATGAACGTGATAAGTACTCTTAATGGAATAAGAGATCTTACAAGCTATTTAAAATCTGAATTTGAGATGAAAATCCTGGGAAATCTCGATCTTATCTATGTTCTAAACTAGAAGACCGAGCTTGTGGTATATTATTCCACCAGT
>NW_020639507.1:593-1000 GCF_003573695.1 Papaver somniferum
GAAATCTCGATCTTATCTATGTTCTAAACTAGAAGACCGAGCTTGTGGTATATTATTCCACCAGCTTGCGTATGTTCATTGTCAGGAAATTTAACAAGGACGTGCATGCTGCTAGCACTCCCATGATTAGTCGAGTTTCAAATGTACATAAATGACCAATTCATCTAAAGGAAGATGACGAAGTTGGGTCAGGAGATGAACTTTCCTTATCTAAGTATAATAGACGCATTATTATATTTAGCATAATGTACTCGACCAAATGTTACATCCTCAATGAACTTGTTAGCTAGATATAACTCAGCGATAACACAACGTCATTGGAATGGTATAGTGAATGCAGTCATGTGCTTCAAAGTAACCATTTGACATAAATTTGTTTTATCCCTGCAAAGACATTAAAAGGAATG
>NW_020639508.1:0-438 GCF_003573695.1 Papaver somniferum
TTCCATCGTATATTCTCAGAAACGCTCAGCAAACCCTAAATTAGTTAACTTCGAGAAAGAAATTGTGTCCGAGATCGAAACCTGGACTCGAGAATAAGACTGAAACTTCGTAAAAACGACGAATCCAACCATTTACGGGTAACATTCCATCTTATATTCTTAGAAACGCTCAACAAACCCTAAATTAATCAACTTCGAGAAAGAAACTGGGTCCGAGATCGAAACCTGGACTCGAGAATAAATCTGAAACTTCGTAAGAACAACGAATCCAACCATTTAAGGATAAGATTCCATCGTATAGATAGAAACTGGGTTAGAGATCGAAACCTGGACTCGAGAATAAGTCTGAAACTTCATAAGAATGAGGAATCCAACCATTTACGGGTAAGATTCCATCGTATATTCTCAGAAACGCTCAACAAACCCTAAATTAGTCCA
>NW_020639509.1:0-294 GCF_003573695.1 Papaver somniferum
AAGTAATACATGGTTATGTAATCTAAACTCTCATTTCAATCATTGAGACATTCTCAGAGGACGTTATGTAACCGTTATTCACATACCGATTCACGTCAAAGCAATTCTCAAAATGATTGAAACTTTTCATGACTTTCGTCACTAGGTGAAGATAAACTTGATCAAAGCGAAACGCTTTACCAACACACGATTTCGAGATAAAAGATAAGTAATGAATGCTCAGCTCAAAATGTCAAATGTGTATGATCTAGTCTATATAGCATACGACTTTTGTCTCATAAGAAGTAGGAGATA
>NW_020639509.1:305-1000 GCF_003573695.1 Papaver somniferum
GTGTGTATGGTCTAGTCTATATAGCATACGACTTTTGTCTCATAAGAAGTAGGAGATATAATAGATGGACTTTTGAGTGATAGATAAGTTCAAGTCTCCACATACCTTTTTGTTGATGAAGTTCCACGGTTCCTTGTATAGATCTTCGTCGTTGTATGATGAATCGCCATGAAGTCCTAGAGCTTAACTACACTTTCTCTATCCTAGTCCGAGACTTAGCTATGTAGGCTAGAAATCAAGACTCATAGTTTTGATCACTAACATTAACAAACATGCTTGAGATAGCAACACATGCGAGGTTGACCGAGCTATGCTCTAACAATCTCCCCCTTTATCAATTTTAATGACAAAACTATTAACACATATGGAATACAAAAAAGATAAACTTTAGTGGCTCCTATTCCATAGTCTAATCTTCAACGTTCCCTGAAATCTTCGTCCTTCCAAGTACTCCAATGATCCCAAAGGTTATAAGTTTAGCATCACCGTTGTTGAAGATCCGTAGCTATAACAATGAGAGAAATCGAGATTCTCGATCATTATTATCGAGTGTCATAGTACTATTATGTAACATCAAAGTCCAATTGCATCATGACTTTAACAATAATACTCCCTCCGTCCTAGTTTACTTGCCAAAATTGAGTTTTTTTTAACAAAAGTGTACCAAAAAATTACTATATTTCCCACTAAAATTA
>NW_020639510.1:0-341 GCF_003573695.1 Papaver somniferum
TATGAAAATCGTTTGCAACTGTGAGTTTCCACCACCCACAAGAATCTAAGGGAACTGCCCGCAGACGCCACTCGCATGTCTTGTCTTTGCATTTGGCAATAAACCTCTGGCTGTCGGATTTAAAAGCTTTGTACTCAAAATTTCTTTCTACTTTGGATATTGCAAGTATAAGTTTCAGCTCCCCCTTCCTTTTGAAAGTGTTACCCACACATAAATCATTGTACTTCATATCCTTCGGGGGTTTTGGAATATCCATAACCGGCGCTGGAGTTGTTGTCGCATCATGAAGACATCGGAGTTTCTTGGCTGATGGAGTCATTACTGGTTCAAGACATTTCCTA
>NW_020639510.1:352-1000 GCF_003573695.1 Papaver somniferum
AGACATCGGAGTTTCTTGGCTGATGGAGTCATTACTGGTTCAAGACATCTCCTAGCCTTTGGACCACTAGTACTCGCTGAAAAAATAAAACATTCAACATTAGTGTGACTATTTGGTCAGGAAAAACATAATACAAAAGTACAATAACAAGAGGGACAAATAAACATACCTTTAACACCACCATCTCCCTTGATGGTTTCATTCTTGTACTGATAATCCTCACTGGAACACGACGTGAGATTGTTAAGAGGGGTCAAGGGAGTGTGAGGAAGCATCTTGGATCCGCTGTAATCTCCAGTAATTTTTTTGGGAGTCACGGGAGGAATATCTACTTTTACTTCTTCTCCATATTTGATTGTGTAAAAGCTTGGGACTCCACATGTCTGGCCAACATAAAAAATCAACATTTCTTCACTAACAATCTTAATCCTTTGCTTAAATGAGGTTCTCGGGACATCTATGAGGCCATACACATCAAAACAAGGTTTGTGCACGAAACCTAAAACATCCATTGCTCTCTTCTTCACATCCTCAAAAGTGTACTTATCAGGTACCCCCGCAAGATGTGTCATACCTTTGTAGTCATCATTACCTTTTTTGTGCACCCATTCACCATTGCAGTGGATGAGAACAGCTTTGCTTATCATT
>NW_020639511.1:0-281 GCF_003573695.1 Papaver somniferum
TATTTTAGAGGGACCCCTAAGGTAAAATATTTTATAGCGTTTTTTTAAGCATTCGCGATTTTCCTTAACGGTTTTTTCGGAGTTGCCAAGCTCAAGTTGAGCATCTACTACATATGCTAGTAGTAGGTGTATTAGTGTGTTTTATCCTGGAGATATCCGTCCTGTGAGGGCTATAGCATCACTCTTGAGTGTATCCGGGAGCTAATGTCTTAAGGAAAGCGTGTTGAACTCGTGACTCACTCTATTTTCCAAAGTTTTGCCTTGTTGCTGTTGCGGAGATA
>NW_020639511.1:309-581 GCF_003573695.1 Papaver somniferum
CTAATGTCTTAAGGACAGCGTGTTGAACACGTGACTCACTCTATTTTCCAAAGTTTTGCCTTGTTGCTGTTGCGGAGATACGGGGAGCTTGTTCGTTTCGTCAAAGCAATCACTTCCATTATAAAGGAGTTAAGTATCAATAACTTTTGCTTATTTGATTTTTCTTTGTTTTTGATTATTGCACCCCAACAATCTTAAGACATTAGCATTTGTAATAATCGAAAACGATTGATTGGTTTGTGAATCATGGATGTTAATTGTGGAGTGAAAAA
>NW_020639511.1:667-2169 GCF_003573695.1 Papaver somniferum
GATTGATTGGTTTGTGAATCATGGATGTTAATTGTGGAGTGAAAAACAAAAACGAATTTCTGGTCATCTGTAGAGTTTCAATTTTATCTTTTAATCTAGAAGGAATTTCGATGAACCCTTTTGACATAACGTAGTAGACATCCTGATAGTTACCCGCGTAAAATTTCAGAATTTTTTGAGTTGTAAAAGGATTTTTTTAATATTTTACAAAACAGAGAAACGTTTCTGAAAAATTCTGACGAGCAGAAAATTGTTGTTAACTAAATTAATTTTTGTGGGGTAACCATGAGTTTTTTGAAACGCTGATTCAAACGAAGTTTGTATATATAGATGTTATCTTCAAAACTCATATTTTACTTTCTGATTTGGAATTGTGATTTGTGAATAAAGGTGTCATCTCCGAGGGACATGGCTAATAGCCGCATGTGGTTGGAAACAAATCTTCCAAAGATGGCAAAGGTGAGAACATCGAACGCAACTCCGGAATTAATTTAGTTAAGGGTGAGTGTTATGTTTGTAAAATTCCTGGCCACGTGGCAGTAAATTGTAGACAACATAAAAACCTTAATAAGTAGAAAGTTGATGCTAATTTAGTTGAAACAAACTAGAACGAGTTTGATGGCATGATGTCGGAAGTTATTTTAATAACCAATGTGAGAGACCAGTAGGTGGACTCTGGAGCCACCAAGAATGTTTGTTGAAACAGAGACCTGTTCACCTCCTATCATAGGATAGGGGATGTCGAGAAACTCTTATTGAGTAACTCATATGCAATAGAGGTTGCATAAAAGGAAAAGGTCGAGCAGAAGCTCATATCTATAATATTCTCACATTGAATGAAGTTTTCATGTTCCGAGCATATGCGAAAACATTGTATCTTGTTCTGTTGTAGATGGAAAAATATTTAAGATCTTAATTGAATCTGGAAAACTTGTTGTAACTAGCAGTGATTTTTTAAGCAAGAGTTATAGGACTTTGGGTCTATATAAGCTTAACGGAAAAACTGATGATGTGAACGTAGTTGATTCTTGTGATATCTTTGGGTGATTGATTGTTTTACGTGGTAGACTTGGAACCGTAAACTTTTAAGTCAATGCTTAACTGGCTAGCATAGGCTTCGTACCCAAATTTAGTTTGGATTTTGAACACAAAAGTGAAATCTGTGAAGAATCAAAATATGCTATAAAATCTTTTAGCACAAATGTTCAGAGTAATTCTAAGCCTTTAGAATTAATTCAGTTAGGCCTAGTTGACATGAGTTCAACCCAAAACCACTGTGGTAAAAGAAGGTTATAACTTCCGTAGATGATTGTACGAGGTACTATCTTGTATACTTGCTTAGGATAAGGATGACGCCTTAGAAGCCTTAAGATGTATAAAATTGAAGTTGGAAACCAATTATAAGCCTTGAACATAACAACCGTATCCTTAAGGAGATGATAATTTCCATGTTGATTAGTTCAGGATTACCTGCGGCCTTGTGGGGGGAGGCAGTCCTCTTA
>NW_020639511.1:2369-2582 GCF_003573695.1 Papaver somniferum
GATGTTAAGACAACTTTTTCTAAAACCGTGAATTAGGTAAAGAAATTTACATAGATCAACCTGAAGACTTTGTAGTGAAAGGTTGTGAATACAAAGTTTGTAATTTGAAAAATCTTTGTACGGTTTTCAAATAAGCACGTAAACAGTGACATGGAAAATTTAATCATGTGATAATGGATAGTGGATTTAAACTAATGAATCTGACAAGTATGT
>NW_020639511.1:2782-2999 GCF_003573695.1 Papaver somniferum
ATTTTTGTGTGAAGGAGAGGACATTGAAATGACTAGTATGATTTCAACACACAGACGTTCCATATGTCTGTTCGATCAAGCCGGATCATGGAGATTGGGTGTTGACTTACCAAGATTTATCTGTGTTTTTCATGTTTTATTGAGGTTTTCATTCATGTGGGGGATTGTTGGAACAATATTTATTAATTATTATTTTAATGTGTTTAACTAAATAAAA
>NW_020639512.1:0-317 GCF_003573695.1 Papaver somniferum
TACACTGGTATTGTCTTTGTCATATGGAATATCAGTATGAAAACTATCCTCACCATAAGGAAACAAAAGTGGATATTGTAAAGCCATGTAACTGGGTTGCAACTCAGATATATTTTTCAAGCTACTTTTCTTCTCATCTACAATTATATCTCTAGTTCCATCACCCTCGGGGTTATCAACGATAAGCCCAGCGATTTCAGAAGTAGTTGGCAAATTGTATTGTTGTGCATTCCTTTTACCAATGCTAATAAGACGCAGCTCCACCTTACTTGGTTGGTCTTCTTTATACCTGTCTCTCCATATTCTGAATGTTTTGC
>NW_020639512.1:328-596 GCF_003573695.1 Papaver somniferum
TATACCTGTCTCTCCATATTCTGAATGTTTTGCAAAGACTGTTATTGTCTAACGTTTTTATCAATCCTTTTATAATAGAGTCGTCCAATGAGTTTGTGGTTTCTACCTCGTAGTCGTCTACTTTTTCCATTTCAGGATCGCCTTCGGTATCTTTTTTCTCCTTATCTTCTTTTCTTTTGGAAATAGCATTCTTCCTATTTTGTACTTCGTTCTCAGTATCGTAGACATACAGCTGGAGAAAGGCAGGTGGCTGACCATCCAAAGGTAA
>NW_020639512.1:607-1000 GCF_003573695.1 Papaver somniferum
CCATTCTTCCTATTTTTTACTTCGTTCTCAGTATCGTAGACATACAGCTGGAGAAAGGCAGCTGGCTGACCATCCAAAGGTAACAAAGAACCCATAAGTTTTAGTTGACCATGCTTTACATTTTGCTGGTGTTCATTAAGAATGTAATGTTATGAATGGTTACCTGGTTTTGTTATGTCTTCTTGATTGTTTATGCCTTCTATTGTGGTTCTAAAGTTGCAGGGGACGGAAGCAGGAGATAGTTTGCTAGGAGGCTGCGTTCTGGTTACTCGAAAGTGGCTTTCAGCTATTATTGTTGCAGAAATTAGAGAGACTCAGTAAACTATAGTGTGCATCATCTATTTGGGGTAAGAGCAACAACTTGTTACTTAGCTTAGTTTCATAGCGAAATTT
>NW_020639513.1:0-428 GCF_003573695.1 Papaver somniferum
AGAAATAAGGCTGACTTATCTGACTGCCATGATAACTATGGATTTACATAAAATGGAAACAAATTTAATTAATACAATAATGATTAATTTCAAAAATTGATAGGGTCATTTACATGGATTCTTTTGTTCAATACAATAATAGTTAGTTTGAAGGTTTAAGGAAACGATTATTGGGGTTTACATGAGAGATAGATTTTGGATTATTTACGGGTAAACAATGAAGGGATCTATGCTTATACTTTGGATTTAATTTTGTGTAAACAGGTGGTCATATGATAAAATAACAGTAGCTCAGTGTATGATTTGAGATTATCAATGAAAGAAGATGGCAATGGTATTAAGAGTGGAACCTAAAACCTCGTGAATGAAAATCAACAACTCTCATTTCTCAAACTTGGAGTATGTAGAAGATAGGGCGCAGTTAGTGA
>NW_020639513.1:439-1000 GCF_003573695.1 Papaver somniferum
ACCAAACTAAGATATTGACAAAGTTAGGCACCAAACGCGGAAGTGTACCATTTTATAGGCACCAAAATCGAAATATCCCTTCTAATAATGAACTTCAAATCTCTTAAAAAGGTCATAGATTACCTTTAATAAAACATGGAAAGAAGGAGATAAGGTTTGCAACTGTTAATAACTTCGCAACAATTCTGGGATCTTCTTTAAGCTAGATAATCATTGCAAAATTTGAATAAAATACCATAAACACAAATGACTCAAGGAAGTACGCAGGCTTCGTTAGATGTCGGGACTCTATGATCAAGACCAAATCATGAAAAAAAAAAAGACTCCCTTTTAATAGAAATTTTCAGAAAAATATTTCCTGCACAAATTATATGTTTAGAGGCTTGAGAGTCGAAAAAAGCTTGCATTTTGGATGTATTGACTCAAGGAAGTTTAGTGACTTCCTAAGTAGTTGAAATCCTTTTTTTAAAACAAAACTATAAACTAGATAAACTCATTTTTATTATAAAATTTTCCAAAAAATGATTACGGTTAAAACAATAAGGGATCTATGCTTATACT
>NW_020639514.1:0-313 GCF_003573695.1 Papaver somniferum
TCACCTCAAAGCATGAATTCATTCGTTGCTCAATTCCTGATACTTCCTATCAAGATAGTAGTATTGTCTTCTTTTATGAAGAATCTAGGACGTCTCTTTTCATCAAAAGAGTTTCCCTTCGAAGTACTAAAAACTATCTGCATAAACTGTTTTTTATAAGATGGAAAACAAGAAATCAGAAACACAAATCTTTTTGGGTTCTCTTGAAGTTCTTTGATAGACTTATAAAAACAGTTCCTTGGGTGTTTCTCAACACTACAAGATTTAAGAGTTGTTGGAAAGAAACTCTTTCTTGGTGCCATGGTGAGCAAGA
>NW_020639514.1:324-1000 GCF_003573695.1 Papaver somniferum
TCTCAACACTACAAGATTTAAGAGTTGTTGGATAGAAACTCTTTCTTGGTGCCATGGTGAGCAAGACATTGTTCACTTCAACACAACTTGTTTGTGTTGAAAGTGCATCCTCACCTAGAAATGCCCAACTATGTATACGGTGAGGAAAGCACAAGAATTTGAGGCACACAGATTATGTTCGGTAAGGATGTAGAGTTCAATCGGATTATTCTAAAGGTATGTCTATAAACTTGAGCTATTTTTGTGTTTTTACTTGCTTAAAGTACTTATAATGATCCATGTACCTTGCTTATCATTCATTTCTACCTAACTTGATATGTGTTTAAGGTTCTTATATGTGTAGGTTTGAAAATAATAGTTCGGGATGTTTGGACTACTTGGTACACCTACCAGGTATGCATAGCATATTTTAAAATCAAAATCCAGGGGTTTAAGTTCGCGGACTTGAAAATTCGTTTGCAAACCCGTATGCATACTTGACGTCGATATTCGGTAAACTTGTTTTGGCCATATCTTCTTCGTACGAACTCGGAATGACCTCATTCTTTTTGCATTCTCTTCCTCTTTGAATTTTCTTCAAAATGGAAATGAGAAACTTTGAATTTGGATGAGTTAAGATTGGTATTTGTCCTGTCTCTTATTTTTGAGTGTTTTACTCCGTTTTGTTGCATTTGTT
>NW_020639515.1:0-503 GCF_003573695.1 Papaver somniferum
TTGAAGTAATTATCCGCCAATACAGCTCAACTTCTTTCATCGTCTCTTTTAGTATATTACTTGCATAATTGTTGGAGAGCACTTTCTTTCCTCTTACTCTGGTTTTACTGCATGTGGATTTTCTGCCACTCCAGATTTTCATTAGTTTGGAAGCAACATCTGATGCTGCATTCCGCTCTGAAGCTGTGAAATATGCACTGATTGGGTTGATGCGGGATCTGAGAGGAATTACAATGGCAACGAATAGGTGCGCTTTTTTTTATGTCTGCAGTTGAGTTTTGTGTTGAAGAACTTCCATAAAGTTTGAAGTTGTTTTTTCTCTTTTTACTTCAGTCGCAGAACATATGGACTCCTCTTTGATTGGCTGTATCCCACACACATGGCTCTTGTCTTAAGAGGCATCTCTCATTGGACTGATACACCAGAGGTCAGATGCAGTGTTTTGGTTTTCTTTCTAGCATTTTCTAGTTCATTTTATGAACGATACATTTGATTGATTATCA
>NW_020639515.1:514-1000 GCF_003573695.1 Papaver somniferum
TTGGTTTTCTTTCTAGCATTTTCTAGTTCATTTTATGAACGATACATTTGATTGATTATAAAGTTTATAGGATGCTTCTTGGGAAATTCTGAAAATGATGGAATTGTTTTGTGATTTTGAGCTTGTAGAATGTTGCTGGAGTTGTGGCAGTGCTTGTTACTTATTTGTAGATTTACTTTAAACTTATTAAGAAGTCTTTTGGTCAAATATAGATCATGTCATTCAAATTTATAATCGAGGGTAACTGAGTGACATCATAACAAGTCTGCAACTATCTCTTGGGTCCTTAAGTTAGTAATTCTTGCTGTAAGTCAACTTCTCATCATGATCGGTTGTCCATTTATGGATTTCTCAACTATTTCTCTTTTATTTTTATTTTTAACCAGATGTTCCAAATCCTGAACTTGAAATTTCCAATTCAACTTGGGAAAATTGTCTTCTATTCTTTCTGATATGAGATTGTTCCATACTTCCATGTTCAAGTCT
>NW_020639516.1:0-292 GCF_003573695.1 Papaver somniferum
GCTTTATGATTGCATCTAAATTAAGTTGGTATGTATTTTTCTTTTAGTCTATGAAATGTCTCTTGTGGAAATTTCATTATGATCCCGTTCTTGTACCTTTGCCAATTTTATTGACAAAAAGGGGGAGAAATATTGTAGTTCACACTACAAGTACATATGGTTTTCGGATCGTTGTGTAAGGGGGAGTGGTTTCCATGATCGAGATGGAGTATTGACTAAGGGGGAGTGATACATATCACCATAGTGTTATTGTTAAAGTCGTGATACAATTGGACTTTGATGTTACATAATA
>NW_020639516.1:492-1000 GCF_003573695.1 Papaver somniferum
CTTCACCTAGTGACGAAAGTCATGAAAAGTTTCAATTACTTTGAGAATTGCTCTGACGCGAAACGGTCTGTGAATAACGTCTATATAACGTCCTCTGAGAATGTCTCAATGATTGGAATGATAGTTTAGATATATAACCATGTATTCCTTAATCCGAAGTTTTCGAACTTTGTTGATTGAGAGAAACCGGAGGAATTGGCTTTGCCAAGTCCACGAACCCAGTCCGCGAACTGACGGAATTTCTTGTACCGAGAATTTCTGCTGGGATTTTCCAAAAACTCGTTTGCGTGTAAGTCCGCGAACTCAGTCCGCGAATTGGCGAACGTATCTTTGCCAAGATTTTCTGCTGAGTTTGGAAAACTCAACCGGTTGTCTTAAGTCCGCGAACTTTTTTGTGAGCTTATGAGGTTATGATCTAAAGATGTGCTCTGAACATGAAACTTAAATTACTAAGAAATTCTTTATGCAAACCGTGGATATAAAGTTCATCAGCAGATTCAATCGAATC
>NW_020639517.1:0-183 GCF_003573695.1 Papaver somniferum
ACCTTTATCTAGGGCTGTCAACGGGTCCGGGTCCTCCCGGGTATCAATGGATCCGGACCCGAATCCTATTTATAAAAGTCGGGTCCGGTTACTAGCGGTTCCGGGTCCGGTTCCTAAATTAGTGGACCCAGAACCGGACCCTTTTAAAACCCCGGGTACCCATCGGTTCCGGGTACCCGTTGG
>NW_020639517.1:383-690 GCF_003573695.1 Papaver somniferum
CCTATACTCATGTAAGAGAGTTTGAACAAATTTGTCGGACTATGCAACCTGATCATATGTCCGAAGACTCTCTGAAATTGCGTTTGTTTACATTTTCTCTAAAGGAAAGGGCCAAAACATGATTTTACGGTTTGAGACCACAATCAATCAACACTTGGGACCAACTCACGGATCTATTTTTCAGAAAATTCTTTCCACATCATAGGACCATCGCTATTCGTCAAAGTATCAATTGTTTTGTCCAATTGGATGAGGAAACTGTTTTTCACTATTTTGAACGTTTTAATGATTTGTTGAGCGAATGTCC
>NW_020639517.1:739-1000 GCF_003573695.1 Papaver somniferum
TGGATGATGCATGGAAATTTTTAGCTGAGATTGCAGAGAAAACCCATCAATGGGAATCTGTTAGGGAAACAGGGACAACGCCACATGGTATGAGTCACCCCCATGAGTTAGAGTCTTATTCTTGTGATAGCTCCGACCTTAGGATTGAAACTTATCCTAGATTGCAAAATACCTATCATGATGATGATGATGAATCAAATTTTGAAAATGGTATTTTCAGTCCAACTCGTACAAACGATGTTGAATATGAGCCTCATCTAG
>NW_020639518.1:0-525 GCF_003573695.1 Papaver somniferum
TATATTTGCACCTTTTTATTGGCAATTAACTCATCATTTGTGCACTAACGCTCCATTTTATCCCATATTCTGTGTTTTCGTTGTTTTCAAGAATAAATACTTTTCTCAACTAATTTTGTATTTTTAGGTACTAAATAAAGCCTGGTTAACTCACGGAGCGTAAAGAGCAAAGAACCGGCAAAGACTCCCGCTAGGAGGAAGCGAAGATTGATGTTTGCAAGAGCCGGATCAATTAGAAATGGGCTTGAAGAGGAAGAATTTTTCTTAAAGAAGATATGGGCTTGGCATACCCAAGGCCCAAAACCCTTACCCAAATCCATTTCCAATATCCATACCCATTTCCATGAGAGCCGTCAGATTGATTCCATCACATCATCCAACATTCGCCTCATCACCGAGCATCAAATCTTGAAGCTCCTGTCAAACATCATAGTACCTAAATCCAATCTTAAGCCGTCAGTTTTGATGTATCACACATCCAACGGTCGCTCCACGCATGTTCCCTTCGTTCCGTTCGATTTAATC
>NW_020639518.1:536-1000 GCF_003573695.1 Papaver somniferum
ATCTTAAGCCGTCAGTTTTGATGTATCACACATCCAACGGTCGCTCCACGCCTGTTCCCTTCGTGTCGTTCGATTTAATCCAGATGTGATCATCCAACGCTTTCTCTTCGCTGTGCATCAACATTCGATGTCCCCGCCTCACACCCTAGCAACAAATATCTTCTTCCCAACCAAACATTCCCTTCTTCCTCCCATCGAGAACTTCTTCTCTATTTCTCTGCAGTTTTCTTCCCCCGACAGAAACCCATCACCTGCAGTTTCTTCTTCTCGAGCTTCACCACCACCACCTTCACCCGACCACCACAGCAGACCAAACCATCAGTTGAACCCCCTAGTCTCTCTTTCTCCATCATAGATTCTTCATACCTAGATGCTAAAATTGAGAGAGGCAGACTTAGGGTTTCCCCTCACAGTCGATTAAGGACAATTGGAGCAGGAGATGGAGTGGCAGAAGCAAGACAAGG
>NW_020639519.1:0-347 GCF_003573695.1 Papaver somniferum
AACGACGAATCCAACCATTTACGGGTAAGCTTCCATCGTATATTCTCAGAAACGCTCAGCAAACCCTAAATTAGTCCACTTCGAGAAAGAAACTGTGTCCGAGATCGAAACCTGGTCTCGAGAATAAGTCTGGAACTTCGTAAGAACGACGACTCCAACCATTTACGGGTAAGATTCCATCGTATATTCTCAGAAACGCTCAGCAAACCCTAAATTAGTCAACTTCGAGAAAGAAACTGGGTCCGAGATCGAAACCTGGACTCGAGAATAAGTCTGAAACTTCGTAAGAACGACGAATCCAACCATTTAAGGGTAAGATTCCATCGTATATTATCAGAAACGCTCAG
>NW_020639520.1:0-578 GCF_003573695.1 Papaver somniferum
AAATCTCCAATAGGAATTAGATACTCACCACCACGGTCAGACCTAAAAGTTTTAATGGTAGCATTCAATTGGTTTTCAACTTCACGTTTATATATCTTAAAGGCTTCTAAGGCATCGTCCTCCCCTTTAAGCAAATAAACCTGACAGTACCTCGTACAATCATCTATAAAAGTGACAAACCATTTCTTACCACCTCTAGTTTGAACTGACTTCATGTCAACTACGTCTGAATGAATTAATTCTAAGGGTTTAGTGTTTCTCTGGACATTCTTCCTGAATGATTTATTAGCATGCTTAGATTCTACGCAAATCTCACACTTATGACTTTTATCTAAAGTGAATTTGGGTATGCAACCTGCGCTAGCCAGTTTATGCATTGATTTGTAATTTACATGACCAAGTCTTCCATGCCAAACATTCGATGACACACACATGTAAGCAAAAGAATCATTCAATTTTACTTCAGGACATGTTACATTAAGTTTGTAAAGACCCCAGTCTTATAACCCTTACCCGCATAATCATTGCCCTTAGTTACTATAAGTTTTCCAGACTCAATTGAAACTTTAAAACCCTTA
>NW_020639520.1:589-1000 GCF_003573695.1 Papaver somniferum
CCAGTCTTATAACCCTTACCCACATAATCATTGCCCTTAGTTACTATAAGTTTTCCAGACTCAATTGAAACTTTAAAACCCTTATCATCTAAAATAGAACAAGAAACAAGATTTTTGCAGATGTCTGGAACATGAAGAACTTCATTCAATGTGAGAGTCTTACCAGATGTGAGCTTCAGACCGACCTTTCCTTGTCCTGCAACCTCTGATGCAGATGAGTTACCCATATAGAGTTTCTCGCCTTCCCCTACCCTCTGGTAGGAGGTGAACAAGTCTATGTTCCCACAAACATGCTTGGTAGCTCTAGAGTCTACCCACCAGTCTATCACATTGGTCACCAAATTAACTTCAGACACTACTGCAGAAAACTCGTCCTTGTTCTTTTCAACCAAGTTAGCACTATCCTTTTTG
>NW_020639521.1:0-502 GCF_003573695.1 Papaver somniferum
AACCCTATGTCAGAAATTTCAGAACTCACAACCATAAACCTATGAGCACTAGAATGCTCAGGATACCCTATAAAAACACAATCAACGGTTTTGGGTCCTATCTTATTTGTCTTAGGAGGAGGGATGTCCACCTTTGCCAAGCACCCCCACACTTTGAAGTAATCATAAGATGGTTGTTTACCTTTCCATAACTCATATGGAGTTTTATCTGATCATTTAAAGGGTACTCTGTTCAGGATGTAATTGGCTGAGAGGATAGCCTCCCCCCACAAATTCGAAGGTAATACTGAACTAATCAGCATGACATTCATCATATCCTTAAGGGTACGGTTCTTACGTTCAGCTACACCATTGGATTGAGGTGAATAAGGGGCTGTAGTTTCATGTATTATGTCATGTTCTTCACAGAAATATCCAATAGGAATTAGATACTCACCACCACGGTCGGACCTAAAAGTTTTAATGGTAGCATTCAATTGGTTTTCAACTTCACGTATATATA
>NW_020639521.1:513-968 GCF_003573695.1 Papaver somniferum
GGAATTAGATACTCACCACCACGGTCAGACCTAAAAGTTTTAATGGTAGCATTCAATTGGTTTTCAACTTCACGTTTATATATCTTAAAGGCTTCTAAGGCATTGTCCTTCCCTCTAAGCAAATAAACCTGACAGTACCTCGTACAATCATCTATAAAAGTGACAAACCATTTCTTACCACCTCTAGTTTGAACTGACTTCATGTCAACTACGTCTGAATGAATCAATTCTAAGGGTTTAGTGTTTCTCTGGATATTCTTCCTGAATGATTTATTAGCATGCTTAGATTCTACGCAAATCTCACACTTATGACTTTTATCTAAAGTGAATTTGGGTATGCAACCTGTGCTAGCCAGTTTATGCATTGATTTGTAATTTACATGACCAAGTCTACCATGCCAAACATTCGATGACACACACATGTAAGCAGAAGAATCATTCAATTTCACTTCAGG
>NW_020639522.1:0-530 GCF_003573695.1 Papaver somniferum
TGTTCTCAATGTTCTGTATTGTTAGACTCGATTAAATACTTATTGTGTTATTTTATGTTTTTGTAGATGTTTTTGGAAAAATAAGCTCTTGCGGCGAAATTGGCTCGAAAAGTGGTGTTTTACACCCCAGGATAGAGACTAAAAACACCCCAGAAATGCGCCGGAGGAACCCAGAAAAAATGCTGGAAACACCCCAGAAAAATTACTTAAGGCACCCCAAAGGACATGTGTTATTCGGACTCCAGCAACGGATAAGGGGCGAACACTGGATAAGGGGTGACCTTCTTCACAAATTCAAAAAAAATATTTTGGCGGGAAAATATTTCTTTTCACAGGCAGATTTTTTGATCGGATTTTGGAAGAGTTTTTGTTCGATTCAATCGCTGTAACTTCATGGGTAGATGTGATATGTCATAGAAAAGCTGGTATGGGTGTTTGTTTCGATCAAATTTGGCTGGATAACTTGGTTTAATCCAAACAGTGAGTTGGAGGATAAACACAAAAAAAAAAAAAAAAACATTATCATTTTG
>NW_020639522.1:666-1000 GCF_003573695.1 Papaver somniferum
GACTTGTGAAGATTAAATTTAAAGATTTAATAAAATTATATACAAAAATATTAACAAAGTGGGCGAGAGGTAACCAAGACACTAGATTCCACTATGACGCAAAATTGAATGATACATATTTCAAAACTCTAATTATCCTTTAAGACTCTTATTTCTTAATTCACAAATAATCTGGAAAATTCTCAAAAATTAATTGTATCCCCTAAGCATAGATTATCTAAACAAAGCATAACCTATCTAATTGAATCACAACTAATGAAGAAATTTTTTGCAAACAATTAAAAACTCTGCAAAAGCAGTGATTGAGTGAATTATAAATTATAAATTAGAGAGA
>NW_020639523.1:0-522 GCF_003573695.1 Papaver somniferum
TGTATTACCGTGAGGCTCCGTAATGTGTCTTATGTTGAGCACGATACGACAAAGTTGATTATTTTTGATTAGCCTTGTTGGTTGTTCCGTAAGATACTTTATGTTGAGCATATTAGAACTAAATTAATCATCTTGTTGGTTATTTAGTTATTACTCCACAAGTTTCTCTTGTGTTGAGTATATATACGATTAAGCCAATCACTCTCTTGTATGGTTAACTTAGTCGTTGCTCCGTAAGTTTACTTATGTTGAGCATAATGAATTAAATTGATCACTTTTGTGTTTAATTTGATTATGTATTCCGATTAAATTAATCATGGATTTACTTATGATTAATTTGATTGAGTTTTGGATATAAAAATCATTCTCATGGTTTTGGCGTACAATAAAAATCCTTCATTTCTCTTGAAATTAAGGTCGCTCATTGTTGTTATTTCGGGAATGACATCAAATGGGGGAGAGTTCTTTTGAAATTGTTCTTAATGGTCATATCTTGAGGGGTGTGCGGCTGTGGAATTTTAG
>NW_020639523.1:533-1000 GCF_003573695.1 Papaver somniferum
GGGAATGACATCAAATGGGGGAGAGTTCTTTTGAACTTGTGCTTAATGGTCATATCTTGAGGGGTGTGCGGCTGTGGAATTTTAGAGGGGTTATCTTGTATCTTTAAACTCCTTGATGAATGATGTTAGCTTCGGCTATATGATTGCATCTAAATAAGATGATGTGTGTTTCTTTCTCTCAGTCATGAAATGTCTCTTACGGAATTTCATTATGAACCCGTTCTTGTACCTTTGCCAATTTTATTGACAAAAATGGGGAGAATTAATATGTAGTTCACACTACAAATACATATGGTTTTCAGATCATTGTGTAAGGGGGAGTGGTTTTCATTTGAGATGGAGTATTGACTAAGGGGGAGTGATACATATCACCATAGTATTATTGTTGAAGTTGTGATACAATTGAACTTTGACACTGTGTAATAATACTATGACACTGTATAACAATGATCGAGACCGATGCTTTC
>NW_020639524.1:0-454 GCF_003573695.1 Papaver somniferum
ACTCATCTTTAAAAGAAATTTTTTGAAAAATGTATTGTAATCACAATTAATATGTTCTAAGGCAGTACGTATAGTAAAAATTGCATTTCTATGTACGTTGATTCAAGAAAATATGAAGGAACTCAAATTTCACAATAGAAGAAGGATGAAAGACCAAGAAGAACTAACCCAAATCCTAAAAAATTTCAACTATATTGAATCAAATAGAAAGACAAAGCCAACAAAAAAAGAAAGTGTTCATAAAAATGTTGAATTTTATATACGTTAGCTCAAAAATTCTACACACTTCGTTATAAGTCAGAAATTGATTTCTGTGACTAAATTGTAAACTAGATAAACTCATCTTTAACAGAAAAAGTTTGAAAAATGTATTGTAATTACAATTAATATGTTCTAAGGCAATACGTCTAGTAAAATTGCATTTCTATGTACGTTGATTCAAGAAAATATGAAG
>NW_020639524.1:654-1000 GCF_003573695.1 Papaver somniferum
TATGGAATTACGTCTAGTAAAAATTGCATTTCTATGTACGTTGATTCAAGAAAATATGAAGGAAGTCAAATTTCACAATATAAGAAGGATGAAAGACCAGCCAGATTTAATCCAAATTCTAACAAATTTCATCTATTTGAATCAAATTGAAAGAGAAAGCCAATACAAACATAAAGAGTTCATAAAAATGTTGAATTTCTTATATGTTAACTCAAAAAAGTGTACACTCTTCGCTATAAGTCAGAAGTTGATTTCTGAGACTAAATTCTAAACTAGATAAACTCATCTTTAACAGAAATTTTTTAAAAAATGTATTGTAATCACAAATAATATGTTCTAAGGCAGT
>NW_020639525.1:0-418 GCF_003573695.1 Papaver somniferum
GGATGAAAGACCATGCAGAACTAATCCAAATCCTAACAAATTTCATCTATCTTGAATCAAGTAGAAAGACAAAGCCAACACAAAAAGAAAGAGTTCATAAAAATGTTGAATTTTATATACGCTAACTCAAAAAATTCTACACATTTCGTTATAAGTCGAAAATTGATTTCTAAGACTAAATTGTAAACTAGATAAACTCATCTTTAACAGAAAAAGATTGAAAAATGTATTGTAATTACAATTAATATGTTCTTAGGCAATACGTCTAATAAAAATTGCATTTCTATGTACGTTGATTCAAGAAAATATGAACGAAGTCAAATTTCACAATAGAAGAAGGATGAAAGACCATGCAGAACTAATCGAAATCCTAACAAATTTCATCTATCTTGAATCAAATAGAAAGACAAAGCCAACA
>NW_020639525.1:549-1000 GCF_003573695.1 Papaver somniferum
ATGTTGAATTTCATACACGTTAACTCAAAAAAATCTACACATTTCGTTATAAGTCGAAAATTGATTCCTAAGAGTAAATTGTAAACTAGATAAACTCATCTTTAACAGAAAAAGTTTGAAAAATGTATTGTAATTACAATTAATATGTTGTAAGGCAATACGTCTAGTAAAAATTGCATTTCTATGTACGTTGATTCAAGAAAATATGAAGGAAGTCAAAATTTCACAATAGAAGAGGATGAAAGACCCTGCAGAATTAATCCAAATCCTAACAAATTTCATCTATCTTGAATCAAATAGAAAGACAAAGCCAACACAAAAAGAAAGAGTTCATAAAAATGTGGAATTTTATATACGTTAACTCAAAAAAGTCTACACATTTCGTTATAAGTCGGAAATTGATTTCTGAGACTAAATTGTAAACTAGATAAACTCAACTTTAACAAAGTTT
>NW_020639526.1:0-315 GCF_003573695.1 Papaver somniferum
GGGCCAGTCTAAAAATAGGTCCCTTGTTGAACCTAATAGAGCCTCTCAAGTCTCTAGTTGTGGAATAGAGACCGATAATTCATTATGGGAAGGTCAGGTTAGTGAAGAACAAGCCCATGCTATCTATAACAATGCTAGGCTTGAGAACCGTCAGAAGTTTGACCCATACTCAGAAACCTACAACCCTGGTTGGAGAAACCATCCTAATTTCTCTTGGTCTAAGGGCCAGAATCAAGGCCAGTCTAGCAATTCTCAGCCTCCCCCAGGTTTTGGTTTTAAGAACTCTTCAGGTCAAACCCAGTTTCAGAACACTTC
>NW_020639526.1:515-868 GCF_003573695.1 Papaver somniferum
CCAGAAAATGAGGAGACTGATAGAGTCTCTAAAGAGACCAATGAGGGTCCTGTTGAGCCTGGTTTTGTCCCCAGAGCCCCATTTCCCCAGTTATTGGCACCAACAAAAAATGAATCAAACTTTAATGACATAATGCAGGTTTTTAAGAAAGTTACCATAAACCTTCCGTTACTAGAAGCAATTAGGCAACTACCATCTTATTCCAAGTTCCTTAAGGATCTTTGTACACGAAAACGTAAGCTTAATGTCCATAAGAAAGCCTTTTTAGCTGGTCAAGTAAGTTCAATTCTTCTGAACCAAACACTCCCTAAGTACAAGGACCCTGGATGCCCTACCATATCTTGTGCAATTGG
>NW_020639526.1:879-1000 GCF_003573695.1 Papaver somniferum
TATGCCCTACCATATCTTGTTCAATTGGTAATCACATGGTCGATAAGGCATTACTTGACTTAGGAGCTAGTGTTAACTTACTCCCGTATCATGTATACACCCAGCTAGGTCTTGGTAAGCT
>NW_020639527.1:0-419 GCF_003573695.1 Papaver somniferum
TCAAACCTCACTTGGACGACAACATCGGGTCTGTATATGGTAATCTTGCAACATGAGTTCAGTAATAGGTTGCAGTTTCATCCAATCTGATATATTTCACACCTCAAATCCCACCTGAACGCGAACATCGGGTCTGTATATGGTAATCTTGCAACCTGGGTTCAATAATAGGTTGCAGTTTCATCCAATCTGATATATTTCACACCTCAAACCTCACCTGGATGAGAACATCGGGTCTGTATATGGTAATATTGCAACATGAGTTCAGTAATAAGTTGGAGTTTAATCAATTCTGATATATTTCACACCTCAAATCCCACCTGGACGAGAAAATCGGTTCTGTATATGGTAATTTTTCAACATGAGTTCAGTAATAGGTTGCAGTTTCATCCAATCTGATATATTTCACACCTCAAACC
>NW_020639527.1:463-1000 GCF_003573695.1 Papaver somniferum
GATATATTTCACACCTCAAACCTCACCTGGACGAGAACATCAGGTATGTATATGGTAATCTACCAACATGAAATCAGTAATAAGTTGCAGTTTCATCCAAACTGATATATTTCACACCTCAAACCTCACCTGGACGAGAACATTGGGTCTGTATATGGTAATCTTGCAACATGAGTTCAGTAATAGGTTGCAGTTTCATTCAATCTGATATATTTCACACCCCAAACCTCACCTGGGCGAGAACATCGGGTATGTATATGGTAATCATGCAACATGAGTACAGTAATAGGTTGCAGTTTCATCCAATCTGATATAATTCGCACCTTAAACCTCACCTGGATGAGAACATCCGGTCTGTATATGGTAATATTGCAACATGAGTTCAGTAATAGGTTGCAGTTTCATCCAATAGGATATATTTCAAACCTCAAACCTCACTTGGACGACAACATCGTGTCTGTATATGGTAATCTTGCAACATGAGTTCAGTAATAGGTTGCAGTTTCATCCAATATGATATATTTCACACCTCAAATC
>NW_020639528.1:0-401 GCF_003573695.1 Papaver somniferum
GAACGAGAAGAAGTAATTGGAGAGTGGGTCGACGAGATGGAGCGAGTATCTCATCAACATTAGGTAAATCAATTTCACCTGATTTTCTGATTTTGGGGAAAAGGGGCTGTGAACCCTAATTTTGATAGGGGGTATAAATTGGTGTTATGTGGAGTGTGTGAAAGACACTGTGTATCTCTCTGGACTAGCCAGTAGAGAATTGAGACAACCATCAGTTAATGAATTTCAATTTCAGTTGCTTATCTGTTGATAGTTATTTTTGCATGTGTTTTTAGAATTGTATCTTGAATGTTAAATGTGTATGAATCATCTTCCTTAATGAATGTATGTTGCCATATCATGTTTAGCATGAGCTAAACAGCATCAGGCCAAGGCTCAGCTGAAGCCTTGTGCACTGTCAA
>NW_020639528.1:601-1000 GCF_003573695.1 Papaver somniferum
CTGTGGTTCCTTGCTGCTGTGGTTCTTGTCTGTATACCATATTGCTTTGCCTTGCATCATCACTACACACTCTAGCTAGGAAGACTTCTTGTATGCTCCTCTCCCTGTGGATAAACCCCCACTCATCACTATATTATAAATCTTGACCTTGTATACTTGCAAGTGTTTTGTGTGCTTCTCATTTTCACATCAAGTTTTTGGCGCCGCTGCCGGGGAGCTGGCTGCCATATTTTTGAAGTTTTCATAGCTGTTGTGGCCTTGTTGTGCTTGCATAGTTGTGTGTGTTCATTGCTATCTTGTTCACTTGCTAACTGCTGCTGGAGCTGTGCATTATTTGTTGTTGCTGCCAAGCCTGCTGCAAAGCCTGCTGCTGCTGTTGCTGTTGCTGCTGGTGCCTCC
>NW_020639529.1:0-650 GCF_003573695.1 Papaver somniferum
AATGTCATTTGTAACAGGTCATGGGAAAAAGACAAAAAAAATTATCGGGAATGTATATCAATATATTTTTTGTGTTGACTACATATTTTAAATATGGATAAATAAATATACGACGATATTAGATTTTTTACTATTTGATAAAAAATATTACATTAACCAGTTGGAGCCTAACAAACTAAGCTCCAACAACATACTACTACATTATTTGAACAGGTTGTTGTGTTAGCCTACCAGCGAGCCTCATGGATAACCTATAACCAAGTGAGACAAAGCGAATGGGGGGCTGAGATTGTGTCATAAGGGGGGCAAACTAACTCTACCTTCCATGTTAATTTCTGCAATATTACGCCATTGGAGGCTCGAAACCTTGTAAATACGGCATATCTTGTCTAGGCAAAAAACGGGTAACTAGCTCAGCGAGTATTATTTTAATTTTAGAAAACTCGATATTAATGGCTTATTTTTAAACATTAATTATTTTAATTTTCGGAATTTCAACTACTTTAGTGATCTTTAATATTCCTGATGGAGTAGTGAACACGGAAAATTATATGAAGATATTAACGACATATTCTTAAATATCAATTATTTTAATTTTCGGAATTTCAAATACTTTTATCTTTAATATTTTTATGGAGATTTGAAAACGG
>NW_020639529.1:661-1000 GCF_003573695.1 Papaver somniferum
CTCCAGATTTATCTAGAACAGCGATTGGGGGATATAAATTACTTCCGCCAACTAGTAGTGTTTGTTAAGGGGTGATTTTTGGGTATGAAAATACTAAAATACCCTTCCCTCAAAATAAAATCTAAAAACTTAAAATCAAAAAACAAAATCATATCCCCCATTTCCATCTTCACTTCTTATTATTCTGTTTTTGGGTTAGGGATTTGAAACCCAAATATTCCCCATTCCCTTTCAAATTCTAAATTTTCCCCACTCTCTTTCAAATTCACTTCTCCTTCTCTGTTGGCTCCTCATTTTGAAAACAATTTTATTTTTTTTACGTTGGGAAGTGATGAAAAC
>NW_020639530.1:0-551 GCF_003573695.1 Papaver somniferum
AAAACTAATCCCCACACTTCCTGTGTGATAATAGTTGGTTTGCTAGACTCGATTCTCCTTTAATCGTAGGTTTCTTCTCGAGACCTTGTCGATTAACGACTGAAAGACTTCATTGGGATTGTGAAGCAAGACGAAACTACTTCTCTTGTAGTTGAGCGATCTGATCTTGCCATTTTCTATCGTACGAGTTAAATTGAATAATTGACTTGAGATTATATCTCTGATATGGCAAGATAAAAAGAAATCACAAACATCTTCGTCTCGTTTGTGAATCCGCAATATCTAGTTTCGCTACCATATGATTTAGATTATTGTGAGGTGATTGATAATACTAGGCTGTTCTTCGGGAATATAAGACCGGTTTATCAATTAGTTCTTGTTCACCTTGATTTCAATCAAAAGTCAAAACAAAACTTTTAGGTTTATATGTGGGAGACAAATTTATCTATCCTCGTAACTTTTCTGTGTGATACAGATTTGTTTGCTAAAGTCTTCGACTTTGGGTCGTAGAAACTCTTGGTTGTGGGTGAGATCAGCTAAGGGAACAAAGT
>NW_020639531.1:0-310 GCF_003573695.1 Papaver somniferum
AATTTTTACTAGACGTATTGCCTTAGAACATATTAATTGTAAATACAATACACTTGTATTGGCTTTGTCTTTCAATTTTATTCAAATAGATGAAATTTGTTAGGATTTGGATTAGTTCTGCCAGGTCTTTCATACTTCTTCTATTGTGCAATTTGACTTCCTTCATATTTTCTTGAATCAACGTACATAGAAATGCAATTTTTACTAGACGTATTGCCTTAGAACATTTTAATTGTAATTACAATACATTTTTCAAAGTTTTTCTGTTAAAGATGAGTTTATCTAGTTTACAATTTAGTCTCAGAAATCA
>NW_020639531.1:410-610 GCF_003573695.1 Papaver somniferum
AATTTAGTCTCAGAAATCAATTTTCGACTTATAACGAAATGTGTAGACTTTTTTGAGTTAAAGTATATAAAATGCAACATTTTTATGAACTCTTTCTTTTTGTGTTGGCTTTGTCTTTCTATTTGATTCAAGATAGATGAAATTTGTTAGGATTTGGATTAGTTCTGCATGGTCTTTCATCCATCTTCTATTGTGAAATT
>NW_020639531.1:810-1000 GCF_003573695.1 Papaver somniferum
TTCTTCTATTGTGAAATCCGACTTCCTTGATATTTTCTTGAATCAACGTACATAGAAATGCAATTTTTACTAGACGTATTGCATTAGAACATATTAATTGTAATTACAATACATTTTTCAAACTTTTTCTGTTAAAGATGAGTTTATCTAGTTTACAATTTAGTCTCAGAAATCAATTTCCGACTTATAA
>NW_020639532.1:0-323 GCF_003573695.1 Papaver somniferum
AATTCCTTTTTCTGTGATGATGTGTCCTAGAACTATTCCTGAATTCACCATAAAATGGCATTTTTCCCAATTTAGAACAAGGTTCTTTTCTTTACATCTGGATATCACGAGGACAAGATGCCTCAAACATTCGTCAAACGAGGAACCAAAAACAGAGAAATCATCCATAAAGATCTCGAGAAAACTATCTATCATGTCATAAAAAATGCTCATCATGCAACGCTGAAAGTAGCAGGTGCATTACACAACCCGAAGGGCATACGTCTATAAGCAAACGTCCCAAATGGACACGTGAATGTAGTTTTTTCCTGATCTTCCGGAGC
>NW_020639532.1:334-1000 GCF_003573695.1 Papaver somniferum
AATAAGAAAACGTCCCAAATGGACACGTGAATGTAGTTTTTTCCTGATCTTCCGGAGCAATGTGAATTTGGTTATAACCGGAAAAGCCATCTAGAAAACAGTAGTGACTGTGTCCAGATACACGTTCTAGCATTTGGTCAATGAAAGGGAGCGGGAAGTGATCCTTCCTTGTTACTGTGTTCAACTTCCTGTAGTCGATGCATACTCGCCATCCTGTGGTTGTACGAGTAGGGACTAATTCATTCTTGTCGTTCTGAACTACAGTAATGCCTGACTTCTTAGGCACAACTTGAATGGGACTAACCCATTTGCTATCGGGAATTGGGTATATGATACCCGCATCAAGTAGTTTCAGGATCTCTCCTTTGACTACATCTCTCATGTTAGGATTAAGTCTCCTTTGCATTTCCCTCGATGGTTTGGCATTCTCTTCAAGGTTAATGTGGTGCATGCAAATGGTGGGACTAATTCCTTTGAGATCTGAGATGGTCCATCCTAAGGCCTCTTTGTGTTCCTTAAGTATTTCTAAAAGCTTACTCTCCTGTTCCGTGTCTAAACATGATGAAATAATGACAGGTAAAGTATCAGAAGAACCTAGGAATGCGTACTTCAACGTACTAGGCAATATTTTCAATTCAAGCTTGGGTGGCTCAACAATGGATGGAA
>NW_020639533.1:0-350 GCF_003573695.1 Papaver somniferum
CAAAGTAGCTAAATACTCCAAACACACCCAGTCTCTGTGGATCGACCCGTACTTGCACGAGCTACAACCGACGACCGTGCACTTGCGGTATTACTGTAGGCCCGCGTTTCATTTCGCTTAAATTTCACACCTTCCCGGGCCCACCAAGTTTTTGGCGCCGCTGCCGGGGACCATTTTGCATTTAAATATAATATTTTTGGGCCCACCAAGTTTTTGGCGCCGCTGCCGGGGATTGGTGCTGTGTTTTTCTTGTTGTTTTATTAGCTATTTTTGCATTTCACTGCATAGCATTTGCATCTGCATCTGCTTCACTTCATTTGCTGTTGGACCTGCTGTTCTGAACCTGTTTT
>NW_020639533.1:550-851 GCF_003573695.1 Papaver somniferum
AAAAAAAAAAAAAATTCTTTTGCCCCCAATTTTAAAACCAAATTTCTACTTTGCTCCCGTTTTTAAACCAAATTTTCTTTTTCAAATGTATCCCATCAAAACCAAAATTTTCCCATAAAAAACCAAATTTTTGAAAACCCATTAAAACCAAATAGTGGGCTTTGTGTCTTTTCAATATGGGCCAACCTCGTGCTCTCCATGAATACATGTATCCCACAATAAAAATTCCATTATCATGTATTGTCTTACCTCAAACCAATAACCCTTTTAAAATAAATGCAAGCATGATACAAATACTTCC
>NW_020639534.1:0-438 GCF_003573695.1 Papaver somniferum
AAGTTTCGGACTTATATCAGTCCGCTCCTGCCCAGGTTTCGACCTCGGAGCCAGTTTCTTTCCCGAACTTGGCGAAACTGTGTGTGTTTAAGGTTTTTGGAGAATATTCCAAGGGAATCTTACCTGTAAAAGGTCAGATATTCATCGTTTTTACCAAGTCCGAGACTTATATGAGTCCGCTCCTGGGCAGGTTTCGATCTCGGAGCCAGTTTCTTTCCCGAACTTGACGAAAATGTGCGTGTTTAAGGTTTTTTGAGAATAATCCAAGGGAATCTTACCTGTAAAAGGTCAGATATTCATCGTTCTTACCAAGTTTAGGACTTACTGGAGTCCACTCCTGGCCAGGTTTCGACCTTGGAGCTAGTTTCTTTCCCGAATTTGGCAAAACTGTGTGTTTAAGGTTTTTAGAGAATATTCCAAGGGAATATTACCTGTACA
>NW_020639534.1:449-1000 GCF_003573695.1 Papaver somniferum
TGGCGAAACTGTGTGTTTAAGGTTTTTAGAGAATATTCCAAGGGAATATTACCTGTACAAGATCAGATAATCATCGTTCTTACCAAGTTTCGAACTTATAGGACTCCGCTCCTGGCCAGGTTTCGACCCCGGAACTAGTTTCTTTCCCGAACTTGGTGAAACTGTGTGCGTTTAATGTTTTTGGAGAATATTCCAAGGGAATCTTACCTGTAAAAGGTCACATATTCATCGTTCTTACCAAGTTTCAGAGTTATATGAGTCCGCTCCTGGATAGTTTTCATCCTCGGAGCCAGTTTCTTTCGCGAAACTGTGTGTGTTTAAGGTTTTGGGAGAATATTCCAAGGGAATCTTACCTGTAAAAGGTCAGATATTCATCGTTCTTACCAAGTTTCAGACTTATAGGAATCCGCTCCTGGCCAGATTTCGACCTGGGGACTAGTTTCTTTCCCGAACTTGGCGAAACTGTGTGTGTTTAAGGTTTTTGGAGAATAATCCAAGGGAATCTTACCTTTAAAAGGTCAGGTATTCATCGTTCTTACCAAGTTTCAGAC
>NW_020639535.1:0-510 GCF_003573695.1 Papaver somniferum
GGGCAGGTATTAGCTAAAACCAACCTCGCACCCACAGACAACGTTTTTTTTTTTTCTTAACCAACCCCGCACCCACAACGGGCGGGTATGGACAAAAAACCACGGATTTAGCGGGTACGGGCGGGTTAGGGTATCATGGGCGGGTCCTGTGCAGCCCTAATTGCATTCTTAACTTCTTCTTCACTAAAAGGTTTTTCCAACCAATTACTTGCATTCTCATCAATACTCTTTTGAAAAAGTGGGGTACAACAACCACACCCAATATTTTGCTTAGAAATCTGTATGGCCAAACTCCAATATACTTTCTAGAGAATCAACTAGACAGTCAGACTCAATCTAGATAAAAGTATATCAAAGAGTTAATATCTCAATCTCTCGATTTGATCTATACTCAAGCAAATAGAAATCTGCGAGTCTTTATCAAATACTAGAGAGATAACTTGGATGGTACCAAAGACCAATATCCAAGTGTCAATCAATTTAAATCAACAACCAAAGGTTGGATATTCT
>NW_020639535.1:521-1000 GCF_003573695.1 Papaver somniferum
TAAAATACTAAAGAGATAACTTGGATGGTACCAAAGACCAATATCCAAGTATCAATCAATTTAAATCAACAACCAAAGGTTGGATATTCTAATTGATTGAACCTAACACACAACCTGTAATATTTCAATTATAAGGATAAACAATATAATGCGGAAATAGAAATAGCACAGACACCAGAATTTTGTTAACGAGGAAACCGCAAATGCAGAAAAACCCTGGGACCTAGTCCAGATTGAACACACACTGTATTAAGCCACTACAGACACTAGCCTACTACAAACTAACTTCGGTCTGGACTGTAGTTGAACCCCAACCAATCTCACACTGATCTAAGGTACAGTTATGCTCCTACGTCTCTGATCCCAGCAGGATACTACGTACTTGATTCCCTTAGCTGACCTCACCCACAACTAAGAGTTGCTAGGACCCAAAGTCGAAGACTTTAATAAACAAATCTGTATTACACAAAAAAGTCTAC
>NW_020639536.1:0-3000 GCF_003573695.1 Papaver somniferum
CTTCTTCTTCTTCTTCTTCTTCTTCTTCTTCTTCTTCTTCTTCTTCTTCTTCTTCTTCTTCTTCTTCTTCTTCTTCTTCTTCTTCTTCTTCTTCTTCTTCTTCTTCTTCTTCTTCTTCTTCTTCTTCTTCTTCTTCTTCTTCTTCTTCTTCTTCTTCTTCTTCTTCTTCTTCTTCTTCTTCTTCTTCTTCTTCTTCTTCTTCTTCTTCTTCTTCTTCTTCTTCTTCTTCTTCTTCTTCTTCTTCTTCTTCTTCTTCTTCTTCTTCTTCTTCTTCTTCTTCTTCTTCTTCTTCTTCTTCTTCTTCTTCTTCTTCTTCTTCTTCTTCTTCTTCTTCTTCTTCTTCTTCTTCTTCTTCTTCTTCTTCTTCTTCTTCTTCTTCTTCTTCTTCTTCTTCTTCTTCTTCTTCTTCTTCTTCTTCTTCTTCTTCTTCTTCTTCTTCTTCTTCTTCTTCTTCTTCTTCTTCTTCTTCTTCTTCTTCTTCTTCTTCTTCTTCTTCTTCTTCTTCTTCTTCTTCTTCTTCTTCTTCTTCTTCTTCTTCTTCTTCTTCTTCTTCTTCTTCTTCTTCTTCTTCTTCTTCTTCTTCTTCTTCTTCTTCTTCTTCTTCTTCTTCTTCTTCTTCTTCTTCTTCTTCTTCTTCTTCTTCTTCTTCTTCTTCTTCTTCTTCTTCTTCTTCTTCTTCTTCTTCTTCTTCTTCTTCTTCTTCTTCTTCTTCTTCTTCTTCTTCTTCTTCTTCTTCTTCTTCTTCTTCTTCTTCTTCTTCTTCTTCTTCTTCTTCTTCTTCTTCTTCTTCTTCTTCTTCTTCTTCTTCTTCTTCTTCTTCTTCTTCTTCTTCTTCTTCTTCTTCTTCTTCTTCTTCTTCTTCTTCTTCTTCTTCTTCTTCTTCTTCTTCTTCTTCTTCTTCTTCTTCTTCTTCTTCTTCTTCTTCTTCTTCTTCTTCTTCTTCTTCTTCTTCTTCTTCTTCTTCTTCTTCTTCTTCTTCTTCTTCTTCTTCTTCTTCTTCTTCTTCTTCTTCTTCTTCTTCTTCTTCTTCTTCTTCTTCTTCTTCTTCTTCTTCTTCTTCTTCTTCTTCTTCTTCTTCTTCTTCTTCTTCTTCTTCTTCTTCTTCTTCTTCTTCTTCTTCTTCTTCTTCTTCTTCTTCTTCTTCTTCTTCTTCTTCTTCTTCTTCTTCTTCTTCTTCTTCTTCTTCTTCTTCTTCTTCTTCTTCTTCTTCTTCTTCTTCTTCTTCTTCTTCTTCTTCTTCTTCTTCTTCTTCTTCTTCTTCTTCTTCTTCTTCTTCTTCTTCTTCTTCTTCTTCTTCTTCTTCTTCTTCTTCTTCTTCTTCTTCTTCTTCTTCTTCTTCTTCTTCTTCTTCTTCTTCTTCTTCTTCTTCTTCTTCTTCTTCTTCTTCTTCTTCTTCTTCTTCTTCTTCTTCTTCTTCTTCTTCTTCTTCTTCTTCTTCTTCTTCTTCTTCTTCTTCTTCTTCTTCTTCTTCTTCTTCTTCTTCTTCTTCTTCTTCTTCTTCTTCTTCTTCTTCTTCTTCTTCTTCTTCTTCTTCTTCTTCTTCTTCTTCTTCTTCTTCTTCTTCTTCTTCTTCTTCTTCTTCTTCTTCTTCTTCTTCTTCTTCTTCTTCTTCTTCTTCTTCTTCTTCTTCTTCTTCTTCTTCTTCTTCTTCTTCTTCTTCTTCTTCTTCTTCTTCTTCTTCTTCTTCTTCTTCTTCTTCTTCTTCTTCTTCTTCTTCTTCTTCTTCTTCTTCTTCTTCTTCTTCTTCTTCTTCTTCTTCTTCTTCTTCTTCTTCTTCTTCTTCTTCTTCTTCTTCTTCTTCTTCTTCTTCTTCTTCTTCTTCTTCTTCTTCTTCTTCTTCTTCTTCTTCTTCTTCTTCTTCTTCTTCTTCTTCTTCTTCTTCTTCTTCTTCTTCTTCTTCTTCTTCTTCTTCTTCTTCTTCTTCTTCTTCTTCTTCTTCTTCTTCTTCTTCTTCTTCTTCTTCTTCTTCTTCTTCTTCTTCTTCTTCTTCTTCTTCTTCTTCTTCTTCTTCTTCTTCTTCTTCTTCTTCTTCTTCTTCTTCTTCTTCTTCTTCTTCTTCTTCTTCTTCTTCTTCTTCTTCTTCTTCTTCTTCTTCTTCTTCTTCTTCTTCTTCTTCTTCTTCTTCTTCTTCTTCTTCTTCTTCTTCTTCTTCTTCTTCTTCTTCTTCTTCTTCTTCTTCTTCTTCTTCTTCTTCTTCTTCTTCTTCTTCTTCTTCTTCTTCTTCTTCTTCTTCTTCTTCTTCTTCTTCTTCTTCTTCTTCTTCTTCTTCTTCTTCTTCTTCTTCTTCTTCTTCTTCTTCTTCTTCTTCTTCTTCTTCTTCTTCTTCTTCTTCTTCTTCTTCTTCTTCTTCTTCTTCTTCTTCTTCTTCTTCTTCTTCTTCTTCTTCTTCTTCTTCTTCTTCTTCTTCTTCTTCTTCTTCTTCTTCTTCTTCTTCTTCTTCTTCTTCTTCTTCTTCTTCTTCTTCTTCTTCTTCTTCTTCTTCTTCTTCTTCTTCTTCTTCTTCTTCTTCTTCTTCTTCTTCTTCTTCTTCTTCTTCTTCTTCTTCTTCTTCTTCTTCTTCTTCTTCTTCTTCTTCTTCTTCTTCTTCTTCTTCTTCTTCTTCTTCTTCTTCTTCTTCTTCTTCTTCTTCTTCTTCTTCTTCTTCTTCTTCTTCTTCTTCTTCTTCTTCTTCTTCTTCTTCTTCTTCTTCTTCTTCTTCTTCTTCTTCTTCTTCTTCTTCTTCTTCTTCTTCTTCTTCTTCTTCTTCTTCTTCTTCTTCTTCTTCTTCTTCTTCTTCTTCTTCTTCTTCTTCTTCTTCTTCTTCTTCTTCTTCTTCTTCTTCTTCTTCTTCTTCTTCTTCTTCTTCTTCTTCTTCTTCTTCTTCTTCTTCTTCTTCTTCTTCTTCTTCTTCTTCTTCTTCTTCTTCTTCTTCTTCTTCTTCTTCTTCTTCTTCTTCTTCTTCTTCTTCTTCTTCTTCTTCTTCTTCTTCTTCTTCTTCTTCTTCTTCTTCTTCTTCTTCTT
>NW_020639537.1:0-202 GCF_003573695.1 Papaver somniferum
ATGGACATCATATTCAGAGTCAAACTAATCACATGGAAAGATTAAGAGATGGAAGTAGAAAAACATAGATGATGTTGATGTTGACCAAATGATCAATGTTTCACATATCTGTCTGAAGGCCACTGCTAAAATGAACCTATCCTAATGGACTGAGATACCGGTCTGACTAATATCAACACTGCTGGCATATACAAGGGAACCA
>NW_020639537.1:311-498 GCF_003573695.1 Papaver somniferum
ACATAGTTTAAAAACAAAATAAAATAAAAATAGAAGTGAAAATGACTCAACGAAATATAGTGAAACTATCATGTTATTTCTAACACCTGAGCTCTGTGCTTTTATGAATAGACTCTTCTAGATGTTTCCATCTAATCAGATTGGTTCCTCAACTCCTACAACCAACATGCTTCCATCCACTTAGATT
>NW_020639537.1:698-1000 GCF_003573695.1 Papaver somniferum
GTCAACTCGAACCATAAAGTAACAGTCGAAATAACCGTGGGTCTTCAAAACCAAAAAGAGATGACCATAGGAAACTGCAGTGAACCAAGAAAATGGACAAGAAAAGCATGCCCTTACCTAGTTTCCTGAAAACTGTCGCTAATTGCGGTTCAGGTTCAGGTTCTATGAAAGGGTCTAAATAGAATATTTTCATTGGTTGCGTTTCTTCATAGATGGGATTCGAATCACTAGGTCTTAGAGTCTGTAAAAACTTAAATACGAACTTAGAATCACGAAGTAATAACCTAAATAATTGCGGATCC
>NW_020639538.1:0-577 GCF_003573695.1 Papaver somniferum
ACCCTTATCATCTAAAACAGAACAAGAAACAAGATTTTTGTAGATGTTTGGAACATGAAGAACTTCATTCAGTGTGAGAGTCTTGCCAGATGTGAGCTTCAGACCGACCTTTCCTTTTCCTGCAACCTCTGATGCAGATGAGTTACCCATATAGAGTTTCTCGCCTTCCCCTACCCTCTGGTAGGAGGTGAACAGGTCTCTGTTCCCACAAACATGCTTGGTAGCTCCAGAGTCTACCCACCAGTCCATCACATTGGTCATCAAATTAACTTCAGACACTACAGCAGAAAACTCATCCTTGTTCTTTTCAACTAAGTTAACATTATCCTTCTTGTCCTTACGATGTCTACAGTGAACTGCCATATGGCCAGTAACTCCACACGCATAACAAGCACCCTTAATTTTAGTAATGCTAGACTCTGGTTTTCGAAACATACCTTTCTTGGGAGGACCACGCTTAGAGTTACGATTGTTACTCTCACCTTTTCCAGCTTTGGAAGATCTGTGTTCAGTCATATGAGCTTTGTTACTCATGTCCCTTGCAGAAGACACGTTCTTATCCTTGGTGCACAGCATC
>NW_020639538.1:588-1000 GCF_003573695.1 Papaver somniferum
TTTTGGAAGATCTATGTTCAGTCATACGAGCTTTATTACTCATGTCCCTTGCAGAAGACACGTTCTTATCTTTGGAGCACAACAACTCTTCCACTTGAATCTTCTTCCCTAATTCAACCATGTTGATCTCGCCAGTTTCATGTCTTAGCTTTTTCTTGTATTCAGACCAAGAAGATGGTAACTTCTCAATTACCGCAGATACTTGAAACGTCTCATCAATGACCATACCTTCAGCAAGAATCTCATTAATGATCTGTTGAAATTCGAGAAATTGATCAACAACAGGTTTATCATTCGTCATCTTGAAGTCCATAAACTTCGCCACCAGAAATTTCTTGCTCCCTGCAGTCTCCGCTTGATACTTTGCTTCTAACGCAGTCCACAAATCATAAGCACTGAAATTTTCTTTAGC
>NW_020639539.1:0-357 GCF_003573695.1 Papaver somniferum
TATTCTGGGTTCAGCGTGCTTTCAAAACCTTTTTTATTCTGGGTTCATGGTCTTCATTTTCACAAACACCATTTCAAAGCAGACAAATCCACGGCTATCTATCACAGATTTGCACGTAAGGCGTTTTTCTTTTAAAACTAAGACTTAATAATCCAGATTCATAAGTTCTCGCGACGGATCTGCCTTTTCAAGAGTTTTCTTTTTCAAAAGTAGTCTGAAAACAAAGTCCATGATTTTTTATTAGAGGATTTGTATTGCAAAAACTAGACCGATGGAGTCTTTACATTTTTCTTTTATTAAGGCCCTTGGGCAGCTCATTTCCTTCTATTCCAATAATCTTGCGGATACGAATGGCAC
>NW_020639539.1:557-853 GCF_003573695.1 Papaver somniferum
AAGGGACTCTCGAACTGGATAAGGGGAGGTCATCTTCATAGTTTCAAACTGAAAAAATGGCGGGAAAATGCATGCAAGAACTGGCAGATTTTGTGTTCGATCTTGGAGCTGTTTTAGAGCGGTTCAATGGGTGTATTTGGTATGTATGGACTCTACAAGACATAAGGGTCCTTTTTAAATCGTCTAGACCCAACCAATTGGGCTGGATAAGTCGGAAAAATCACACGAAGTCCAAACAGGGACACGTACTTTTTGTTGAAGTTTCAAAGAATTTTTGAGAGAGTTTTGGGCGAGTC
>NW_020639539.1:864-1000 GCF_003573695.1 Papaver somniferum
CAGGGACACGTACTTTCTGTTGAAGTTTCAAAGATTTTTTGAGAGAGTTTTGGGCGAGTCTCACGCTGGATAGACTCTCTATAGTATTATTCAAGTCCTGGGAGAGTCTTGGGGAAAGTTTATAGCTAACAAACGC
>NW_020639540.1:0-542 GCF_003573695.1 Papaver somniferum
CAACAAACACATTAAAAGATGCGAAAGTGAATTCTTCCTAGAAAGCAACCTAAAGTGTAAAAGCACAATTAAGTTTAACTCCCTAAGAGCACTAAGTTCTATGAAATAAGACTAATCAATGCAAACGAACGTGTAAAAGCACTAATCCGTTTTAACAAAGGTTATGATCCACATGTGACTATTAGGATGTATCACTACAAGCAATAATCACAATTATGCTACGTGTATTCAAGGTGTATCACGTTTACGTATAATAAAACCTAAACTAGCAATAGATATGATTACGAGTTCTACCAATTTGCAACTTGACAAAACTAACAATCAATCATATAACAATATTAAAAGTGAATCATAATCAACAAAATATGGAGACAAAACTAATTCATTGCATAAATATCATGATTGGGATTCCAACTTATTCCTTAACCAAAATAGAGTTATCTAATCATATCCATGGAATTCATAAACAAGAAGAAGAAATAAGACTATCATGTTCAAAACCCTAGAAAAAAAAAAGTCGTAGAAGAAGATAAAAAGATCCC
>NW_020639540.1:553-1000 GCF_003573695.1 Papaver somniferum
TTAGGTCTTAATCAGAGCCCATTAAGCCCATAACTTGTTAGGCTTGTCAGTTGTGCGAAACTGACAAGCTAATTCAGCCTTCTACCTTCACTAGGAAATGGCATAATTCACTTTCCTTCCCTGCAAGTCTTTACATTCACATCACAAATCAAGCATTCATTCTTGCACAACCTTATCTCAGCACCAAAGCTGCACGACTAATATCAACCAACAGCGAACCTCACTACTTCAATTCTGCTCAAATCAACACACAGACCTTGACAAACCACCACCGTTCTTCTCATCTGCATTTCCATTCTGCTCCATTTCCACTAGCAGCCGCAACTTTAACCACCTGAAGCAACATTTCTTGCAGCACCCTTCCACTGCTCTAGAACTTCCCTTGGCAGCAACCAACCACCATTCAGTTCAAGAGCCACCAGCTTCTACTCAGATTGCAAAACTGCT
>NW_020639541.1:0-335 GCF_003573695.1 Papaver somniferum
AACGAGAAACTCAGGTCTAACTCTAGTAATCTTTGAACCTGTGATGTTTGATTCTGTTATTTTTCTTCTCCAGTTCATCCGAACGAGAAATTAAGATTTAACTCTATTAATCTTTGAACCTGTGATGTTTGAATCTGATATATTTCCTTTTCAGTTCATCCGAACGAGAAACTCAGGTCTAACTCTAATAATATTTGAACCTGTGATGTTCAATTCTGATATATTTCTTTTTCAGTTAATCCGAACGAGAAACTCAGGTCTAACTCTAGTAATCTTTGAACTTGTGATGTCCAATTATGATATATTTCGTCTTCAATTCATCCGAACGAGAAACT
>NW_020639542.1:0-229 GCF_003573695.1 Papaver somniferum
TTTTGGAACATTGAGGACAATGTTTAGTTTAGGTTTGGGGGTATGGTATAGATACCACGATCACATGATATAATTGAAAACTGAACTCTTTCTTTTTGTTAAAAAAAAATGAAAAAAATGAAAAAATCAAAATAAAAAATTAAAAAATTGAAAAAAACATAAAAAATGGAGCTCATTTACCTTGAAATGTTGACTCTTGTGCATGTATGTAAACATTAGTATTCTTAGT
>NW_020639542.1:240-641 GCF_003573695.1 Papaver somniferum
AAATGTTGACTCTTGTGCAAATATGTATTTTTATTAGGAGTCTTAGTCTAGATATTTAGGCACCCTGATTCTAGCACAATTCACATAGTGATAAGAAATTTGCACGCGCACGATCTACCAATACATGTATGGCCTCGATCTTCAAGGTGTTTGATAGGAAGTTACGATTGCCAATCACTTTAGAATACTGAACGAAACTTGACTAGCTTGTTCTTTGGTTGGTTGGGATAGAAGGTGGAGGTTACATTAAGAAAGACAACCATCGAATTTAACTGGGTGCATCAAAAAGGGCTACCACTTGCTAAGAGTCATGTAATTTTTTGTTTCCTTTTGTATATGTATCAAAAGTGTTACCATGTTAAAAAAAAAAAAAAAAATATGATGTATATTCAGAAAAAAAA
>NW_020639542.1:841-1000 GCF_003573695.1 Papaver somniferum
CGTAAGGAAGCATGGGTGAGAGCTATCAAGAGTTTGCAGTGATTAGGTAAACCTAATTTCTATTTCTTATAAACCCTAATTTCATAATTTGGGGATAATTGGGGGAACATGATTGTACGTCTAATTGAAGCATGGGTTGATTGATTGGGTTGTTATCAG
>NW_020639543.1:0-418 GCF_003573695.1 Papaver somniferum
AACTATATAACGTCCTCTGAGAATGTTTCAATGATTGAAATGAGAGTTTAGATTATATAACCATTGGAGGATATAAGCATTGTTGTGGAAACACATATATGTATAAGTCCTTATTCCTTGAACCGAAGTTTGCGAACTTTGTTGATCAAGTGAACCGGAGTAGTGCGTGAGCTAAGTCCGCGAACTCAGTCCACGGACTGGCGAAGTTCTCAAACCCTAGAATTTCTGCTGGAGTTTGTGAACTCCATCCGGGAATTTAAGTCCGCGAACCCAGTTCGCGAACTTGAGTAGGTTATGTCTAAAAACGATGTTTGTGAACTTATCTTTATAAACTAAGGAATGCTGTTGCAAACCGTGGCTATATAGTTCATGAACCGTTTCGAGTGAATCAAATCTTTTTGGCTTCAATTTTGCCTTA
>NW_020639543.1:429-1000 GCF_003573695.1 Papaver somniferum
AGTTCATGAACCGATTCAAGTGAATCAAATTATCTTTGCTTCAATTGTGTCTTGTGTGGTACATAAGATTTCCTTGCAATTGAACAACTCTCTAACTAGTTCATTTGAGTCATTTGAACTAGTTATGGTGAAGAAGAATATGGTTGATATGAAAGTGATCATATGGCTAACCATTTGGTTAACTATTGTTGAACCAACTAATGTACAAGTTTGGGTACGGTTACACAATCCTAGAAACGTGCATTTCATTTGTGTATAACAAGCTATGTTTTCGATCTAATGGTTGATAAATATTAGCTTGAATCTAATCAGGTTTTCATCTAAAGGTGAATATTGAATACCTTGTTACTAAGCTAACATTGATTGCAAACCCTGATTTGAAAGACTATATAAGGGAGAACTCTAGCAACTGGGAAACCTAATCCCCACACATTCTGTGTGATACTAGTTGTGCTAAGCTAGAGTGGATTCTCCTTTAACCTTTGGTTTCTTCTTCTAAACCAGGTTAACGACTTAAAGACTTGATTGGGATTGTGAATCCAGAGCGATACTACTTTCTTGTAGTTGTGTG
>NW_020639544.1:0-482 GCF_003573695.1 Papaver somniferum
CCGATAACGCAAGGTTGCTGTAGAGCCAGCTGCTCAATAATGACACAATCTTCACAAAGTTCAGAAGGACGTGCAGCTTACAAAAAGTTCTGAATAACCAGACACATCTCTTCCGGCGGCCATAGATACTCACCTAGACGAAGGGAGCATCTGTCTGCGTGTAAAGCAACACCAACAGCACCCTAAAGGACGAAGCTTCAAAACACGAAGCTTCAAAACGCGAAGCTAAGGACGAATCTTCAAAACACGAAGCTTCAAAACGCGTCATCATAATTAACAAAGCTTCAAAACAAGAAGCTAAGGACGAAGCTTCAAAATACGAAGCTGATGACAAAACCTTCAAAATTACGAAGCTAATGATGAAAGCTTTGTATCAGTACGATGGACTTGCCTTACATTAAGCATCAATGCTTAGTATGATATGAGAGCTGATGCTTCATTCTTTATAAGAATGATTCTTATACTTCCATTCATACGCAAAG
>NW_020639544.1:682-1000 GCF_003573695.1 Papaver somniferum
CGCCATCAACAGTGTGTGAGTTTGTTCAATTTGCAGCAGTTAGCAAAGTAGCTAGCATCTGCTCAACTAGGGGACGCAGCTGAAGGCGCACCACCACTGACCATTACAAGGCTCAATTCCGGAATAATTAAAGGATGCAATTCAAGCCCAACAATGCCAAATTTGTATATAGAAATACATATCCACACACCCCAGCGGCGCGAAGACAACTATTGTCCCAATCACAAGGGGTACACATATAGCATAAGCCTTGCAACCATTGACAGCAGCGGGGCGATTACTTTTTCTTTCACAAGCTTCGGCAACCATCTTCCAAAA
>NW_020639545.1:0-223 GCF_003573695.1 Papaver somniferum
AAATTAAAAGCATGAACAAGGAGAAACTGTTACCAATGAAGCAAAAGAAATAAGGAAGATATTACCATGTCGCATTAATATTGGGTTACCTCCCAAGAAGTCCTAAGTTTAAAGTCTTCAGCCAGACTAAGCAAGGATTAGTCACCACGTAGAATCATATAGTAGTAGTCGGAATAACTGTGGGTCATCTGGATCAAAAAGTGTTACCCACAAGAAGAGGAAA
>NW_020639545.1:423-751 GCF_003573695.1 Papaver somniferum
AACTTAGAGTTTTCTGTGTCTCTAGAAAGACTAGTCACAACTTCCCTAATTTCTAGGTCATCAGATTCCTGGAAATGGTCAATTGATTCTTCTAAGTCAGGTTCATCCTCACTCATCTCTATGAGTTCATATTCTTCGTCTAAGACTATTGTTTCTAAATCGCTAGACTCTAAAACATTATTCTCAGAATAAACTCGTTCCTCTAAATCATTATCGGCTTTGTAAGCAGGAAATACTACATCGTCTAAAATGAGGGTATCTCTAGTCAAATCCTCGTCCTTTTGAATAGGTGAATAATTATTAAAATTATTTGGATTTGAACTAGAAA
>NW_020639546.1:0-504 GCF_003573695.1 Papaver somniferum
GGACTTACCATCTAATCTTGGGGGCTGGAGACGGGGGCCATGCCCCGAAACTGTGTCGACTTTTTTCCTTTGCATCTCCAAATAGAACTACTAATACATGCAATTTGGTATGTGGGCACTTGGAAACCAAAACTCAACTTCCACATTAATGCATCTTCAAGGATACTAAAAGACTAGAGCATCTCCAATGGTAATGTGGTGTAGATCCCTGTAACTCTTCTTTTAAAGATGTGAATCATAATTTCCTAAATTTAAGGAGGCGAGAAAAATTCTTCTTCAACCATAGAACTTCTCAGCTTATTTAGTTGTGCAGGTGTATAAAATTTATTGGTTGAGAATATTTGGGACCACTATGTGATCCTAACCTTAGATATTGATGACTACGATGTCTACACATTCTCTAATATGACCTTTAAATTAGAAGATCACTTGGAGCATCTCCAACAGCTGGTGTTAAAAATCCTACGTATAATTTTATTAAGAACCTTACTTAGGAGGATTTAC
>NW_020639546.1:515-1000 GCF_003573695.1 Papaver somniferum
TTAGAAGATCACTTGGAGCATCTCCAACAGCTGGTGTTAAAAATCCTACGTATAATTTTATTAAGAACCTTACTTAGGAGGATTTACACATATAGTAAATATAGGACCCCACGACTAATAAATCATTTCCAATGGTACAGAGGTTTGACCCTTAGAAATCCTTATGTGATGAGATCTTAACCGTTCAATTGTATATTATTTAATTACCAAAAATAAAAAAATATGACATGGAAGTCATTCCGGAGGTCAAGATAAGGCTTTCTTCAAAACCTTTAAAATTAGTATTTCATCCCTCCTGTTTTGTAGGGCCTACTGTTAGAGATGGATTGAGTTAAAATGAAGGTATAAAATCCTATATGTCACTAAAAAATAAATCTTCCGCCTTCTACTAGAGATTCTCTTAAAGGTGGAGACTTTATCCTCACACTGACTTGATTATTCGTCTAACACATCACAATGCACTCTCTAACACGGCACAACACATC
>NW_020639547.1:0-525 GCF_003573695.1 Papaver somniferum
GCTCCCAAGTCTGGTTTTGACGGACTGAGTCCATTTCACTAAATGAAGCTTCTTACCAGAATGGGGTTTCAGTAGATGTTATGGATTCTTTACGAGTCCGAAGCTCAGACTAAGTTAGGCTTATTATGAAGTCAGGTCCATAATAATTCTCAGTTCTAATCCTTTTACTTCTCGTAGGATCAACTTTACTTCATCTTCCTTTTGAAGGTAAATTCTGGTTAGTTGAAAAGACATCTATGGGATCAACTCTACTTCATATTCCTTTGAAGGTAAATTCCAACTAGTTAAAAAGACATCTAGGGGATCAACAACACATCCCTAAGAAGAGACAGGTTTCAAAATAAACATGTTCAAAGAACTCATCATCCATAAAAGTATTCACACTAATGTCAGAAAAAAGAGAACTCACAACCAAAAACCTATATGTATTAGGGTACTCGGGATACCATATGAAGACACATTCAACAGTTTTGGGTCATATCTTAGTTCTCTTATGAGGAGGAATAACCACCTTATCCAAAACAT
>NW_020639547.1:536-1000 GCF_003573695.1 Papaver somniferum
CCCCCCCCCCCCCAAACACACACACAACCACACCACAAGATGGAGGTTGATACTTTAATCGACATGTCATATGTCATCTCCTTAATGGTTATGTTCTTACATTCGACTATACCATTACACTATGGTGAATAAGGAGATGCGATCTCATGAATAATTCCATTTAACAAGTAAAGTTCTCCTATATGAAATTCATACTCGCCACCACGTTCAGACCTAACCCTTTTAGGGGTAACATATACCTAGCTTTCAATTTCAAGTTTATATACTCTTAAGGCTTCTAAGGCGTCATCGTTACCCCTAAGCAAGTATACAACATAGTACCTCGTACAATCATCTACGAAAATCATGAACCACTTTTTACCACTTTAGTTTGGGTTGAACTCATGTCAACTAGATCTAACTGAATTAATTCTAAGGGCTTAGAGTTACTCTGTGCATTTTTCTAAAAGGTTTTATAGCATTTT
>NW_020639548.1:0-204 GCF_003573695.1 Papaver somniferum
ACCCTCATGGAGCTGTGGAGCTAGAAGATGTCTCCAACAAGAACATTTTCAAAGTCAATGGGCAGAGATTGAAGCTATTCCTTGAACCATTTCCACCCGACATTGAAACAACCAACCTGGAGGACCCGGTCTATGTGGACTAAACTGGTCCACTCTTTCCCTAAATAACCAAAAAGTTTTCCAAATGTTTCCCTAAAAACCAAA
>NW_020639548.1:340-561 GCF_003573695.1 Papaver somniferum
ACCTGGAAAATTTTTTTTTCCCATCAAAACCAAATGTTTTTCTCCCATAAATAACCAAAAAGTTTTCCAAATGTTTCCCTAAAAACCAATTTTTTTTTCTTTTTCCCATCAAAACCAAATGTCTCCCGACAAAACCAAATTTTTCCCGAAAAGTCCAATCCCATTAAAAACCAAATTTTCTTGTAGATAATGTGTTAGTTAAATTTCCTTTTGTATATATT
>NW_020639548.1:760-1000 GCF_003573695.1 Papaver somniferum
TTTTTGAAAAAACTGAAAAATTCCAAAAAAAAAAAATTAAAAAATTAAAAAATGAAAAATCATAAAAATGGAGCTCATTTACCTTGAAATGTTGACTCTTGTGCAAATATGTAATTATTAGGAGTCTTAGTCTAGATATTTAGGCACCCTGATTCTAGCACAATTCACATAGTGATAAGAAATTTGCACGCGCACGATCTACCAATACATGTATGGCCTCGATCTTCAAGGTGTTTGATA
>NW_020639549.1:0-195 GCF_003573695.1 Papaver somniferum
CCGTCCAGAAATAAACGATACCAGTGAGCTGCAGTAAAACAACGACACCCAGCTGCTGCTGTTGACGCTGCAGAAAATAAACTGCTCTGAGCAGTCCGTTCTTCGTGTTCTTCAAGGTTTGTTAATGGCAGCAGCAGCAGCAGGTACAATTCCTGCAACTCCTCCTGCGCCTCTCTGCTGGCCTCCCAATCGACC
>NW_020639549.1:206-481 GCF_003573695.1 Papaver somniferum
AAACTCGATCAAACCCCTTGGAAATCTCCATTATTCTTTACGGGTTGTTTGAAGAATAATCTTCTTCTTGTTGCGTTACAGGCTGTTTCTAGCTATTCTCTCGTCTCAAATATCTTCTAGGACTTTTACCCAACTGTTTTGATGTATATCCCAAGCAAGATATCCCATAAATCTCTCAAACTAATCTCAAACCCTAAACAGAAACCGTGTGCACTGTCTTGACTTTGTGTGGATTTTCTGACTTATCCAGCCCAATTAGATGGGTCTAATCGCTT
>NW_020639549.1:681-1000 GCF_003573695.1 Papaver somniferum
GGAAAAAATTTTGAACTAAACCTAGCATAAATTAGCACAACCCATAAAAGAAAATAAAAACAATAATAATAAATTAAGACAAGCCCATAAAAGAAAATGAAAAAGAAAAAGAAAAAATAAAGACAAAAAAAAAATAATTACAGTCCCAAAGAAAAAGAAAAAGAAAAAGAAAAAGAAAATAAAGGCAAAATAAAAATTATTACAATCCCAACTAAATAATTAAATTAATTATTACAAGCCCGAATTTGAATTTAAATGAGGCCCAAGTGGGTTAACTCATGGGTTAGGCTTACTTGATTTTTGGAGGGAAGCCCAAAAA
>NW_020639550.1:0-302 GCF_003573695.1 Papaver somniferum
ACCTTTGGCCCAACGCCAAAACCCTAGTTTTGGCCACGCATAAACCGCGCCAAGGCATGCCGACCATGCCACATGTGCCAATGGCGTGCCGTTTAGCCGCCTTGCCGTACCTAAACCATACCATGCCGGACTTCCCTTTACGGCTTCCAAAACGAAGGCGTGGGACAATCAACGGCCACCCTTCCATCTTAGATGCAAATCTTAGCCTTCCAAGGTCGCCAGCCAACGCATGGTAACTTTTGGCCCAACGCCAAAACCCTAGTTTTGGCCACGCATAAACCGCGCCAAAGCATGCCGACCAT
>NW_020639550.1:417-790 GCF_003573695.1 Papaver somniferum
CGTGCCAGCCACCTTGCCGTGCCTAAACCATACCATGTCGGCCTTCCCTTTACGGCTGCCAAAATGAAGGCGTAGGACAATCAACGGCCACCCTTACATCTTAGATGCAAATCTTAGCCGTCCAAGGTCGCCAACCAACGTATGGTAACCTTTGGCCCAACGCTAAAACCCTAGTTTTGGCAACACCTAAACCGCGCCAAGGCACGCCGACCATGCCACATGTGCCAATGGCGTGCCGTGCCATTCACCTTGCCGCGCCTAAACCATACCATGTCAGCCTTCCCTTCACGGCTGCCAAAATGAAGGCGTGCGACAATCAACGACCACCCTTCCATCTTAGATGCAAATCTTAGCCGTCCAAGGTTGCTAGCCA
>NW_020639551.1:0-543 GCF_003573695.1 Papaver somniferum
CAGAAAAATTACTGTTTCAGCCCCAAAATTACTATTTCCGCCCCAATTGCTAAAGGGACCCCAGGAATGGATTAGGGGGAGGTCACTTTCTTCCCAGAATTTGAAAATATTTTTGGCGGGAAAATTATTTCATACACTGGCAGATTTTACGGGCATGATTTGAAAGGGTTATGAGTAGACTAAAGAGCTGAAATTCAAGGGATAGACTCCTTATGGGTATATGAATATATTTTGAGTGTTGGAATGGCCTGAGTTGGGCCCAATCGCCGGATATTTTTCACAACAGTTAAAAAAGGAAAATAGGGTTTCAAGTTGATTTATGGAAATTAAAGGAGACTAAAGGCAAGAAAAATAATTCTGAGGATTCATATACATATTTAGAAGATATTGGAATGATCGAAACATCTCAGAAACGCGTGGAGAAAGAAAATATAGAAATTATTGCCCGTGGAAAATATTTGTGTTCAATGAAGATTATTTGGAGTTATGACGAGATTCAATGCCTGATATGGGTATAAATAGTCTCTTAGGGTGATGTATAAG
>NW_020639551.1:612-952 GCF_003573695.1 Papaver somniferum
GTGTCGAGAGTCTGGGGGGCTGAGGAGAGCCAGAGAAGAAGAAATTCGAGTTTTCCCAAACTCGGTTTCTGCTGCTGCTGCTGCTGCTGATGAACATGAAGAACACGAAGAACGGACCTGCAACAGCAGTCGTTTTTTCTACAGTGATAACGACTCACCCATGTGGGTTGTACATCAGGCAGTCTTATTTTCCACAGCGTTTGCGACCCAGCCGCAGCAGTCTTATTTTATCACTAAGGGTCGTAGGTCTCTGGTTTTATTGTATTTCTCATATTCTCATCATTTGTAAACCATTTTTGAGCCATAATAAATTATTTTGAGAGCATTTTTACTATGATGA
>NW_020639552.1:0-407 GCF_003573695.1 Papaver somniferum
AACATCGGGTATGTATATGGTAATCTTGCAACCTGCGTTAAGTGATAGGTTGCAGGTTCATCAAATCTTATATATTTGACACCTCGAATTTCGCCCAAACGAGAACATCGGGTCTGTATATGGTAATCTTGCAACCTGAGTTAGGTGATAGGTTGCAGTTTCATCCAATATGATATTTTTGACACCTCGAACCTCGCCCTGACGGGAACATCGGGTTTGTATATTGTAATCTTGCAGCCTATGTTAAGCGATAGGTTGCAGATTCATCCAATCTGATATAATTGACACCTCGAACCTCGCCCCGACGTGAACATCGGGTCTGTATATGGTAATATTGCAACCCGAGTTAAGTGATAGGTTGAAGTTTCATCCAATATGATATATTTGCACCTAGAACTTCGCTCGGA
>NW_020639553.1:0-301 GCF_003573695.1 Papaver somniferum
TGATAGACGCATTTATGTGTCTAATATAGCCCAATTGTATATTGTGTTAGTACCCATTTTTGTACTTATTATGGCTTTTTATGTCCCTGTAGGTATTTCTGGAGAAATAAGCTTTTGCGGCGAAATTGGCTAAAAAAGTGGTTTTTGCGCTCGTGGGAGAAAATTACTATGCGGACTCTTATTTTGGATAAGGGGTAACCTAATTACTAAGGGGTGACCCATTTCCAGGCATCTGCTAAAGGGAGACCGGGACTGGATAGGGGAAGGTCACATTTCTTCACGTTTTCAAAAATGCATTTTT
>NW_020639553.1:501-841 GCF_003573695.1 Papaver somniferum
GGTATACGACTTTGGAAGGTGACAATTCTTTTAGAGGTATTTGATGTCTAGCTAATGACTATAAATTTAGCATTTACTGGGAGGCTCCCGCGTTCATGTGATACGGTAATATCCTTCCTTAATTTTTTTTCCCTCCATTGGTAATCATTGTTCATGCTTTTAATTTCATCTTTAGAACATTGAGTACAATGTTAGATTTAAGTTTGGGGGTGGGGAAGAAACACTTTTTGTCACCTTTTTACAATAAATAAACTCCAGAGCCTAGAAATTTATGCGTATTTAGGATGGCACTAACCAACCTAAGTGGATGGAAGCATTTTGGTTGTAGGAGTTGAGGAAC
>NW_020639554.1:0-485 GCF_003573695.1 Papaver somniferum
TAAGAAAGAATTAGTCACCTCATAGAATCATAAAGTAATAGCGAAATATTTGTGGGTCATCAAAACCAAATAGAGCTATCACAAGTAAAAGGAATCTGCAACATGCCAAGAAAATGAACAAATAAAGCACACCCTTGTCTAGTTTCCTGTTTAAGACAACTACATCTAGTTGTGGTTCAGGTTCAGGATCTATAACTGGGTCCAAATAAAATATTTTCATGGGTTGCGTTTTCTCATAGGTTAGATCCAAATGTTCAGGTTCTAGAGTCTGGAAAAACTCAAATAAAAACTTAGAAGCACATAATAATAACCTGAATAATTGAGGATCCTCTAAATCTATCAGATTTGACTTACATAGCTGACTACAATGAGAGTGGTGATCTTCCTCAAACAAGTATGTCAACCCTAATCTCCTAAAGTAATTAGGTTTAGTCTCAAAACTTAATATTCGACACCTTTGAAAATCAAACATTCCTACATTTGGA
>NW_020639554.1:496-1008 GCF_003573695.1 Papaver somniferum
TTAGGTTTAGTCTCAAAACTTAATATTCGACACATTTGAAAATCAAACATTCCCACATTTTGAAGAAAAATATTTGGTGGGAAAACAAAGTCAATCTGGGTATCATAGCTTGGGTAAACCACATCAACCAGAGGATGGGTTTCTAATAACTAAAATTTCTTGTGGACATCACTAGGTTCCGGAAAACGTGTATGAAGATAATCTTGTAAAATGGTTGAGGCACATATGTCAAGTCCCAAGTGAGGGACCTTTCTAAGAGTTAAATCACATGGAGAATGATAATCACCCCCAAACTTAGAGTTTTCAGTGTCTCTAGAAAGACTAGTCACAACTTCCCTAATTTCAAGGTCATCTAATTCATGAAAATGGTCAATTGATTCTTCTAAGTCGGGTACATCCTCACTCATCTCGACGAGTTCATTTTGTTTTTCTAAGTCTATTGTTTCTAAATCGCTAGACTCAAAATATACTCGTTCCACTAAACCATTATTAGATTCGTAATCAAAAGGAAA
>NW_020639554.1:1208-1370 GCF_003573695.1 Papaver somniferum
CAGTCCAAAAATAAAAATGTCCAAAAAGGAAAAGAAAAATTACAAAAATAAAATCATATTTACAGTTTCTAAAAATAAACAAAATAACTATATACAAAATCTTCTTCTTCACTCCTTTCGGGTTCCTCTTTTCTTTCCTTCTTTGCCGATGCTTTCCTCTAG
>NW_020639554.1:1550-1807 GCF_003573695.1 Papaver somniferum
CGATGCTTTCCTTTTATAACACTTTTTCTTTCCTTGTAGCTTCACTCCAAATCTGAAAAGAATCGAAAAATACCAAAACGCGTAAAAAGGAACAAAAAAGAATAATAAAAATAAAAATAAACCTAAAACAAATCTAGATACAAATCCGCGTCGGCGGCGCCAAAAATTGATGTAGTTTTTAAAGTGATAAGTAGAATTTCGTTCAAAGACTTGTAAAAATTTGATTTCAGACTTAATTTTGGTTTCACTTAATGTTA
>NW_020639554.1:1817-2000 GCF_003573695.1 Papaver somniferum
AAAGTGATAAGTAGAAGTTCGTTCAAAGACTTGTAAAGATTTGATTTCAGACTTAATTTTGGTTTCACTTAATGTTACGAGAGACTGGGACTCAGGATTCCACCAATAAATCCATTCATGCGATTCATATAGTTATTCTAGACAATTATAGCTCAAATAGAATATTGACTTTGTTTCTTTGCC
>NW_020639555.1:0-345 GCF_003573695.1 Papaver somniferum
ACCGACCAAAGATGCTTAGTTGACGGTTGTTTAGTGAACTCGTGGCTGAAGTACAAATGCTTCTTTACGATATCTGTCACTCTAGGGACCACACCACCATCAGGCATTTGCTCACCCACTTTTTCTCTATCAAAGAATATTCGCATCATAAGTAAATGAAATTTTTGCACCAAATTACATACATGCATCTTCCTGTAATCCAGAATACATGAGTTGAAGGCTTCGCAGAAGTTAGACGTAACATGCTCACACTTTGATGACCTATCAAAATAACATCTTGCCCATGTCTCAACTGGTTCTCTGTCAAACCACTCTGGTGCAGAAGGCTTTGCCTCTTTAAGTCTG
>NW_020639555.1:356-1000 GCF_003573695.1 Papaver somniferum
TGCCCATGTCTCAACTGGTTCTCTGTCAAACCACTCTGGTGCAGAAGGCTTTGCCTCTTTAAGTCTGTCCATCCAAACTTCATAGAATGACCTTGCTGCTCTCCATACAATAAACTCTAGGTTCTTACCAGGATGTGATTTCTTAAAATTCTTGTAAAGATGTCTAAAACAATACCTATGACTGTGATTTACATCACTAAAATTTCTTGAAACACCTTCAATCAGCCCATTTTGTCTATCACTAATGAAAGTCAGAGCCATTGGATGTTGCTTTAACTCTTCAGCCATTATACTCAGAAAATCTATCCAACTTTCTTTACACTCTGACTGACAAATGTATATCGCAATGGGAAATAAACCATTGTTGCCATCAAGAGATGTGATTGCCAACAATACACCACCATATTTACCATTTAGATGACATCCATCTAGTCCTAGTATAGGTCTATTTTTCAAAAACCCATCTAAAGACACCCTGTATGAAATACATAATGACACAAATCTCCCGGTTACAGGGTCTGTTTTCAATTTAACTATGTTCCTGCTATTCTCTCTCTTAATTTGATCACATAGAGCAGGAAGTAAAGAATAACCTTCTTCGTAACTACCCATAATTTTCTCATTACACAAATGGAAAGCATGCC
>NW_020639556.1:0-389 GCF_003573695.1 Papaver somniferum
ATTGTATTACCTCAAACCAATAACCCTTTTAAAATAAATGCAAGCATGATACAAATACTTCCTATATTTCGAGGGTTCGATTCTGAGAACCCCTATACTCATGTAAGAGAGTTTAAACAAATTTGTCGTACTATGCAACCTGATCATATGTCCGAAGACTCTCTGAAATTGCGTTTGTTTACATTTTCTTTAAAGGAAAGGGCCAAAACATGGTTTTACGGTTTGAGACCACAATCAATCAACACTTGGGACCAACTCACAGATCTATTTTTCAAAAAATTCTTTCCACATCATAGGACCATCGCTATTCGTCAAAGTATCAATTGTTTTGTCCAATTGGATGAGGAAACTGTTTTTCACTATTTTGAACGTTTTAATGATTTGTTGAG
>NW_020639556.1:589-1000 GCF_003573695.1 Papaver somniferum
AATAAATCTGTTGATGATGTTGATTATTCTGATTGTGATCTTGTCAATTTGATTGATGATTGTGAGCATGATGTGACATGTGTAGATGAGTTAGAAGATTTTGATTTGATTGATAATGATATGCCTATTCTTCTACCTAAGTCACAATCTGATGGCCTTCCACCCAACCTAGATTTGGTTTGTACCAATATTGTAAAACCAATTTTTCTGAGAATGCCCAACCTAGGTTTGGAACTGTGTGCTTCCCAAGTCCTCTTGGACTATTTTGCTTCTAAATATAATACATTTGAGGAACCACAGTTGGAATTAGCATGTTTGCCCGTCCCTAGCACAGTTCATTTCGAGCTAGACCTTTTGCATGATGAACCCCCGAAACTGCGCGATTTTGTTTTCAAAACTATATCTTCTGTA
>NW_020639557.1:0-564 GCF_003573695.1 Papaver somniferum
AAACAAAACTCGTTTTATAAGAAAAAACCTAAACCTAACTTGAGAAATACATGTTTCGACCCATGCCCATGCGCGTGTACCAAGCACCAAGTCCGTGTCTACTCAAAGTTATTTTTTGCAAGTTTTTAACTTGATAAATAATTTATTTAAGAGTTTGATTTATGGAAAAAAATTCCTTTTTTGTGTTTAATTGTTTTACAAGAAACAAACTCGTTTTATAAGAAAAAAAACTAAACCTAACCTGAGAAATACATGTTTCGGCCTATGCCCATGCGCGTGTACCAAGCACCAAGTCTGTGTCTACTTGAAATTATTTTTTGCAAGTTTTTAACTTGATAAATAACTTATTTAAGAGTTTGATTTATGGAAAAAATTCCTTTTTTTGTGTTTAATTGTTTTACAAGAAACAAAACTCGTTTTCTAAGAAAAAACCTAACCTAACTTGAGAAATACATGTTTCGACCCATGCCCATGCGCGTGTACCAAGCACCAAGTCCGTGTCTACTTGAAATTATTTTTTGCAAGTTTTTAACTTGATAAATAATTTATTTAAGAGTTTGATTT
>NW_020639557.1:575-1000 GCF_003573695.1 Papaver somniferum
GTACCAAGCACCAAGTCCGTGTCTACTTGAAATTATTTTTTGCAAGTTTTTAACTTGATAAATAATATTTTAAGAGTTTGATTTATGGAATTTTTTTTTTTTTTGTGTTTAATTGTTTTACAAGAAACAAAACTCGTTTTATAAGAAAAAACCTAAACCTAACTTGAGAAATACATGTTTCGACCTATGCCCATGCGCGTGTACCAAGCACCAAGTCCGTGCCTACTTGAAATTATTTTTTGCAAGTTTTTAACTTGATAAATAATTTATTTAAGAGTTTGATTTATGTAGAAAATTCCTTTTTTTTGTTTAATTGTTTTACAAGAAACAAAACTCGTTTTATAAGAAAAAACCTAAACCTAACTTGATTTGTAAGTCAATTTTCCTATAAATACAACTCGGAAATCTTTGTTCAAAACACACAA
>NW_020639558.1:0-295 GCF_003573695.1 Papaver somniferum
GGGGAGTCTTTCTGTTTCATGGTTTGGTCTTGATCATAGAGTTCCGACATCTAACGAAGCCTGCGGACTTCCTTGAGTCATTTGTGTTTATGGTATTTTATTCAAATTTTTCCATGATTATTTAGCTTAAAGAAGATCCCATAATCGTTGAGAAGTTATTAACGGTTGGAAACATTATCTCCTTCTTTCCATGTTTTATTATAGGTAATCTATGACCTTTTTAAGATATTAGAAGTTCATTATTAGAAGGGATATTTCGAGTTTGGTGCCTATAAAATGGTACACTTTCGCGTTT
>NW_020639558.1:495-1000 GCF_003573695.1 Papaver somniferum
ATTTTCTCATATGACCACTTGTTTACACAAAATTAAATCCAAAGTATAAGCATAGCTCCCTTCATTGTTTACCGGTAAATCATCCAAAATCTATCTCTCAAGTAAACCCCAATAATTGTTTCCTTAAACATTCAAACTAACCATTATTATATTGAAAAAATGAATCCATGTAAATGACCCTATTCATTTTTCAAATTAATCATTATTGTATTAATTAAACTTGTTTCCAATTTCTGTAAATCCATAGTTATCATGGCAGTCAGAAAAGCCAGCCTTATTTCTCTGGAATGCTCGTAACGTGTTTGAAAAATGATCTAGAGAGATTTCCCTACCGAGGTCCGTGTTGGTGAGCTAGTTAAATTAAATAATTATTGTTCAAACAATTATTGCCAAAGACACGTATTTATTTACAGAAGTTGGCGAGGGGGCTGAGCAACAAGTTGTGCTCCAACACAGCTTGTGAACGGTCAACCAGTCATCCGTTAATTCAACTGCTTGATTCGTT
>NW_020639559.1:0-368 GCF_003573695.1 Papaver somniferum
CGGAAGTCGATTTCTTAGACTAAATTGTAAACTAGTTAAACTCATCTTTAACAGAAAAAGTTTGAAAAATGTATTGTAATCACAATAAATATGTTCTAAGGCAGTACGTCTAGTAAAAATTACATTTCTTTGTACGATGATTCAAGAATATAAGAAGAAAGTAAAATTTCACAATAGAAGAAGGATGAAAGACCAGCCAGAACTATCCAAATTCTAACAAATTTCATCTATTTGAATCAAATTGAAAGACAAAGCCAAGACAAAAATAAAGACTTCATAAAAATGTTGAATTTTTTATACGTTAACTCAAAAAAGTCTACACTCTTCGTTATAAGTCGGAAGTTGATTTCTGAGACTAAATTGTAAAC
>NW_020639559.1:568-1000 GCF_003573695.1 Papaver somniferum
CCGGAAATTGATTTCTGAGACTATATTGTAAACTAGATAAACTCATCTTTAACAGAAAAAGGTTGAAAAATGTATTGTAATCACAATTAATATGTTCTAAGCCATTACGTCTAGTAAAAATTGCATTTCTATGTATGTTGATTCAAGAAAATATGAAGGAAGTCAAATATCACAATAGAAGAAGGATGAAAGACCAAGAAGAACTAATCCAAATCCTAACAAATTCCATCTATCTTGAATCAAATAGAAAGACAAAGCCAACACAAAAAGAAAGAGTTCATAAAAATGTTGAATTTTATATACGTTAACTCAAAAAAGTCTACACATTTCGTTATAAGTCGGAAATTGATTTCTGAGACTAAATTGTAAACTAGATAAACTCATCTTTAACAGAAAAAGTTTGAAAAATGTATTGTAATCACAATAAATATG
>NW_020639560.1:0-345 GCF_003573695.1 Papaver somniferum
AACCCTTATTCACAGACCTACAATCCATGATGGAGAAACCACCCTAACTTTTCATGGTCAAAAGGACCCACTCAAGGAGGACCATCTCAACCCAATCAGAGCTATCAAAACAATCAGGGATATCAGAACAATCAAGGTTATCAACAACAATCAAACTCTCAACAACAATCATATCCTCAACACAATACCGACAAGAGATTATCCACCCTAGAGGAAATGTTTCAGAGTTTGATGCAAAGTCAGAAAAATCTAGATCAAAAGATGGATCAAATGTGTGAGAGAGAAAAGGGTAAACTTCCGAGCCAACCCCAACAAAATCCAAAGAGGATATTTCAAACAGGCACA
>NW_020639560.1:485-1000 GCF_003573695.1 Papaver somniferum
CCATTTCCTCAAAGATTGATCTATCAACAGAAAAGTACACATTACAATGAGATGTTAGATATGTTCAAGAGAGTCAACATCAACATTCCTTTTCTTGAAGAAATCAAGCAAATCCCTGCTTATGCCAAATTCCTCAAAGACTTGTGTACTCAAAAGCGCAAGCTCAATGTGCAAAAACGTGCTTTCTTAGCTGAGCAGGTGAGTTCCATCATTCTGAACAAAACTCCACCCAAGTTTAGGGATCCAGGATGTCCAACAATTTCTTGCACTATAGGAGAACACACGGTCAATAAAGCGTTATTAGACCTAGGTGCAAGTGTTAACCTACTGCCATATTCTGTTTATGAGCAGTTAGGTCTTGGGGAGTTGAAACCAGTATCTATCACTCTACAACTGGCAGACCGATCTGTCAAGATTCCTCGTGGAGTGGTCGAAGACGTTTTGATCAAGGTTGACAAATTCTATTTTCCCGTAGACTTCATTGTCTTAGACACTCAACCTGTACAAAACCCAGA
>NW_020639561.1:0-498 GCF_003573695.1 Papaver somniferum
CTTGTAGCCGTTAGATCTATCTATCATTTCCGCATCCCATGGCTCAGCTTTGATGGACATCGAATTGGCTACACCTGCTTCACACTGTAACAACCTACACCTATACCCATCGCCAAACACTCCCCTCCTTCTTTCCATCGAACCCATCTTCTTCCTCCCATTCCCTCTGCAACTACTCCACTGCCACCACCAACTCCGTCTGCACCTTCCATACCGCCACCACCTTCATCATATCACTCTAACAACCAACACCCATCACTCTATCTACCTATTACATCAACCTCTCGATCTTTTTCTCTCTGAAACCCTAGTTTTAGGGGTTGATGAAATAGGTTAGGTTAAAGATGAAATTGGAAGCAACAGGAGATGTAGGAGACGCACAAGAGGGATGGGTCGAAATCAAAATCAAATTTCAGAGAGTTGGTATGATTTAATTTCGATTTAGGTGAAACCCTAATTTTTGGGGATTTTGATATTTTTATGTTGCAACTATAAATA
>NW_020639561.1:533-1000 GCF_003573695.1 Papaver somniferum
TTATCAATCTTTTCAATTCCATGATTCTCAATTCAAATGCATTGTTAATATTAGCTGTTCAGAACTCCAACATGTATTGAATTTGATTGTGTGATTGTTACAATTTACATCAAGCTCATGTTCATGTTTATGTTATGTTTTGTTCTTATGATTTGTTCTTAGGATAGTCTCATTTGACCTAGCCCTGCTGTGTAATAATTTGACAAAAGCCTTAGAATGTTAAACAAGTTTAGGAACACTTGAACTTAGTTTAAGCCGCAACTTCATGCTGAATTCACATACCTTTGACTAGTTGTACTTTAAAAAGACAACTAGTACTTTGGAAAGAACTATAGTTGTGCTTAACATTTCAATAAGAGAATGCATAGCATGAACTAGGGTGAAATCAAACCCCTTATTTCACTGTCCATCTTAATCCACAACTTCTTATTTCTTTCATGCTCTGTTAGCTTAAGAATTAGTAAAGA
>NW_020639562.1:0-393 GCF_003573695.1 Papaver somniferum
TTTTTCCCCAGGCTTCAGACACCCGCGCCTTGGAAGACATCTCCATCATGCGACGGGTATACGCAGTAGATTCTTTTTCCCCAGCAACAACAGGGGCGGGATGAGGGACAAATAGAAGATTCTTTTCCTTGAACCAATCCATTATGGCGTCCTCACCCTCAGACGTCGGCAACTGTGGAAGATTACCAGCAGGCGCATCAATGACCGACTTCCCCTTCTCTGACACGGCCCCTTCAGCACATATGTCGGAACCCACATGCGCGGCATGCTCCTCCGCGCCACCATCTTCAACAGTAGCGTCTCCATTACCATCACCACCAAGAACATCCCAATTATCATTGGGGGAAAGTAAAGAGAAGTCCTCAGGAAAATCAAGGACATCGTCAAAGAACT
>NW_020639562.1:593-1000 GCF_003573695.1 Papaver somniferum
GGAAGTATAGCACCAGAACCTTCCTCCTCGTCTCCCTCTACGACGTCAAGGGCATAAGGGAAATTCATACCCGCAAAGTTCAAACGCCAGGGACAGAAATCCCCATAACGAGCAGGAGGAGCCTCGCGTGGCTTACTACTCTCGGTAGGCCGCCAACCGCGGGGACCAGGAATCCAACCGTAAGCCCATGGACCGACTATTTCGATAACGGTAGCGTGCCACTCGTAGTCATGGTCGCGCTTGATCCTCTCGCGCGCTGGGAAAAGTTTCCGATGACTAGACCCCTCCGTGCCAGGAACATACTTCAGCTTGGCATCGCTGACCTCATTTAACAGACGAATCTCGCCCCGAGGAGCAGCGAGATTCCGAAGGCTGACACTCCACGGCTTGCGGTTCCTACTATTGAC
>NW_020639563.1:0-1336 GCF_003573695.1 Papaver somniferum
AATTTTGTTAACGAGGAAACCACAAATGCAGAAAAACCCCGGGACCTAGTCCAGATTGAACACACACTGTATTAAGCCGCTACAGACACTAGCCTACTCCAAGCTAACTTCGGACTGGACTGTAGTTGAACCCCAACCAATCTCACACTGATTCAAGGTACAGTTATGCTCCTACACCTATGATCCCAGCAGGATACTGCGCACTTGATTCCCTTAGATGATCTCACCCACAACTAAGAGTTGCTACGACCCAAAGTATGAGACTTGAAATAAACAAATTTGTCTCACACAGACAAGTCTATTGATATAGATCAATCTGTCTCCCACAGAAAAACCCCAAGGTTTTTGTTCCGTATTTTGATAAATCAAGGTGAACAGGAACCAATTGATAATCCGGTCTTATATTTCCGAAGAACAACCTAGAGTTATCAATCACCTCACAAAAATCTTAACCGTATGGTAGCGAAACAAGATGTTGCGGAATCACAAACAATGAGACGAGATGTTTGTGATTACTTTTTATATCTTGCCTATCGGAGATATCAATATCAAGCCAATCAATCTGATTGTACTCGTACGATAGAAGATGCAAGATCAAATCACACAACTATGATAGAAGTAGTATCGGTCTGGCTTCACAATCGCAATGAAGTCTTTAAGTCGTTAACCTGTGTTGGAGCATTGCTCGGTAAACCTCGCATGCGTTGCTATCTCAAGCATGTTTGTCAATGTTAGTGATCAAAACTATAATCTTGATTTGTAGTCTATTATAGCTAAGTCTCGGACTAGGATAAAAAGTGTAGTTGAGCTCAAGGACTTCATGGCGATTCATCGTACAAGCAGAGGAACTACTCAAGGAACCGGTGGAACTTCTCGAAAAAAAGGTATGTGGAGACTTGAACTTATCTATCACTCAAAAGTCTATCTAATCTATCTCCTACTCTTTGAGAAAAAAAGTCGTATGCTATATATATAAACTTGGATTATACACATTTGGTATTTCGAGCCGAGTATACCTCGCCTATCTATATCTCGAAATATGTGTTGGTAAGCTTTTCGATTCGATCAAGTTTATCTTTACCTAGTGACGAAAGTCATGATATGTTTCAATCACTTTGAAAATCACTTTGACGAGAAATGGTGTAACAACTGTATAACGTACTCTAAGAATGTTTCAATGATTGAAATGAGAGTTTAGATTACATAACCAATGATGGACATAAGCATTGTTGTGGAAACACATTTATGTATAAGTCTTATTCCTTGAACCAAAGTTTGCGAACTTTGTTGATCAAGAGAAACCGGAAGAATGGCTTGTTGCCAAGTCCGCGAACTT
>NW_020639564.1:0-546 GCF_003573695.1 Papaver somniferum
GAAAGATGTGAAAACATCTTTCTCTCCATATAGACCAAGCAATTGTGAAAACCTCTAGGATGTTGTCCTTAAGATCAGGAACATAAAGCCATTGTATAATCCAACCTCTTATACTAAGGTTCATATTACAGTCTAGTGTAATAAGATCATTATAGGGTGCCGCAGACCAAACATATTTAACAAAAAAACAATGAAGGGAAATATGTTCAGCTAATTCACCTACCCCTAGATTACACATAAAACAAGTAAAATCATGATATTAATATCGGAAAATGGGTCATTTGTCCAAATATTTTTAAATCACGGTTTAAATGGACGGGTAAAAAATAGTTTGGGTGAAATGACCAAAAAAAAATAGTAATGATGAAACTGGTTTTATCCTAGCTTAAATTTAAAAAATAACAAGGATGAAACTGGATACATCCTGTGCAAATTAAAAATAAGAAAAAATATTTGAAAATGGGCACGATGAAACTGGTTACATCCTGCCTATTTTTACATTTTTGTCCATTTAAACAGTATCAAAATCTAACTGTCCATTTCACC
>NW_020639564.1:556-1000 GCF_003573695.1 Papaver somniferum
ATGAAACTGGTTACATCCTGCCTATTTTTACATTTTTGTCCATTTAAACAGTATCAAAATCTAACTGTCCATTTCACCCAGGAATTGTTGATTTTGATCTTTTTAACCAATTTTGTGTATTAATATCTACTAAGAAGCAACTTACATGACAAAATATTTTCATGACACTTCCATACAAAATCTGATCCGAACTTTAGGAAGAATATTTAACCCCCTCAAATCTTTATAGGTTGCGATATTATAATTAGGATTATTCATGAATGCAATTTGACTAGAAATGACCTTGTAAGCTGATTTTACTGAAAAATGACAAATATTTTTCCATAAGGACAATTAAGTCTATCTTGACCATGTTAACTTTCCAGGTATTAGTGTTTTTTTTACAAAATCAGAAACAGAGTAGTCTGGGAAATGTAACGAAACAACTTGGGTTGAATGCCATGG
>NW_020639565.1:0-241 GCF_003573695.1 Papaver somniferum
TGCTCTGATACCAATTGAAAAAACGGGGGTCTGACAACCACACCCAATATTTCATTCGACAATATGTATGGAATAACTCCAACGTAATTCCGTGAGAATCAACTAGACAGTCAGACTCAATGGTGTGACAAGCAAAGACACACAGAAGCTTGCAAGTATACAAGGCCAAGTTATGATATAGAAGGTAAGCAGGGGAAAGTCCACAGGGAGTGGGAGCAAACTAGAGAGTTTTCCTAAGCTA
>NW_020639565.1:441-779 GCF_003573695.1 Papaver somniferum
TTTTTGGTTTAAAATTGGGCTTTGGAAATTTTTTTGAACTAAACCTAGCATAAATTAGCACAACTCATAAAAGAAAATAAAAACAATAATAATAATTAAGACAAGCCCATAAAAGAAAAAAGAAAAATAAAAGAAAAAAAAAATTACAGTCCCAAATATAAAAAAAGAAAAAGAAAATAAATAAAAATTATTACAATCCCAAATAAATAATTAAATTAATTATTACAAGCCCGAATTTGAATTTAAATGAGGCCCAAGTGGGTTAACTCATGGGTTAGGCTTACTTGGTTTTTGGAGGGAAGCCCAAAAATAGGCTTTTAGTCCCCTTTTAGTTGCAC
>NW_020639565.1:790-1000 GCF_003573695.1 Papaver somniferum
CAATTGAAGTGACTCAGCAAAACAGGCCCAGCAGAATCTGCAGAGAAGCCCAGCAGAAAAGGCAAGCCCAGGAGCAGAAGTTGCAAGCCCAGCGAAATTGAGGTTACTAAGCCCAGCTCAGTTGGTTCAAGCCCAGCAACAAAGGTTAGAACAGAGCCCAGCAGCAGAGCGTGCACAAGCCCGGCAGAAACAGAAATAGGCGAGCCCAGT
>NW_020639566.1:0-267 GCF_003573695.1 Papaver somniferum
TGCCAGCCACATCTCCGCGCCAAAGCCATGCGGCCCTACCACCATGCCGTTGGCTGCCAAACGAAGGGTTGCAACAATCAACGACTACCCTTCCATCTTAGATGCAGATCTCAGCCGTCCAAGTTCGCCACCTAACGCATGGCAACTTCCGGCCCAAGTCCAAACATCACGGTTTATGCCAAAACCCGAATTTTGGTCGCGCCTAAAACATGCCAAAGCCATGCCGGCCCTACCACATGCCGCTGGCTGCCAAACGAAGGGTTGCAA
>NW_020639566.1:467-755 GCF_003573695.1 Papaver somniferum
GAAGGAAACGAGGAGAATGTCCGAGAATACGATGGAGACTAAGAAAAGGGTATAACCCCTAATATCAACGGCCAGGATTTAATCCTAAAATCAACGGATACAGATCCTCGGTACTACGGGAAGGGACGGGACGGGACGGGACGGGAATAGCCTAGAACCGTTACTTGTACCTACTCTATGCACGGTACCATTTTTTGGTACTTGTACCTGTCCCGTATGATCACGGTTCCGGGACGGTACCGGTACGGTTCCTGCGGTTCCGGTACGGTTCCATGGGACGGGACGGTT
>NW_020639566.1:766-1000 GCF_003573695.1 Papaver somniferum
ACCGGTACGGTTCCTGCGGTTCCGGTACGGTTCCATGGGACGGGACGGTTCCTGTGCAGCCCTAGTGAAAGCAAACAATCCGCTCGGGGATCAATGGATCAGACACCAAATGGCGCAGTTACCAGTTATCACACAACAAGGGATTACTGGGGACTTCTAAGATGGTGAAAGCAAACGATCCGCTCGGGGATCAATGGCTCGGTCACCAAACGGCTCAGTTACCAGTTATCACAC
>NW_020639567.1:0-489 GCF_003573695.1 Papaver somniferum
ATTATACAGAAGTCTGGCCGGAGCTCTTCAATACCTGACTTTCACCCGCCCCGACATTTCTTATGCCGTGCAGCAGGTTTGCTTATTTATGCATGACCCTAGGGAATCACATATGCAGGCTATTAAACGCATTCTCAGGTATCTTCAGGGCACTCTTGATCACGGTTTATTTCTGTCCGCTTCCACTGTTACTGGTTTGACTGCGTACTCTGATGCTGACTGGGCGGGTTGTCCGGATTCTCGTCGGTCGACCTCTGGCTACTGCATTTTTCTTGGAGACAACCTGATATCTTGGTCATCCAAACGACAAGCTACTGTATCTCGTTCTAGTGCGGAGGCCGAATACAGAGGAGTTGCCAATGCTGTTGCTGAGACTACTTGGTTACGCAATTTACTTCTCGAGCTTCACATCCCGTTACGACGTGCCACTATTGTCTACTGTGATAACATTAGTGCCATTTACATGGCTGGGGATCATGTCCAGCACCA
>NW_020639567.1:500-1000 GCF_003573695.1 Papaver somniferum
CTACTGTGATAACATTAGTGCCATTTACATGACTGGGGATCCTGTCCAGCACCAACGCACTAAACATGTGGAGATTGATATTCATTTTGTACGTGAGCGTGTACGTATCGGTGACATTCATGTCTTGCACATCCCTTCTGACAGTCAATATGCAGATATCTTCACCAAGGGCCTTCCTCGAGTATTGTTTGTTCGTTTCCGTTCTAGTCTTAATGTGTGCTCCTCTCCCGTTACGACTACGGGGGTGTAATAGACAATATATTATATTTGGAGATAATATATTTAGAGATATTTAGTTACCATAATATTCTGGGAGAATACCAGATTTTCTGTAATACTCAAACTCTATTTATATGAGTTTATGGAATAATAATAATTAAGGATTGATCAACATCCGACAGCACTTATTGTCGTTATTTAACCTCCAATAATGCCAATTAGCTTGTTTATATTTTAGGATGACAAGAAAATGGTGGATTCAGCAGCACCTTTTGTTGGTA
>NW_020639568.1:0-110 GCF_003573695.1 Papaver somniferum
GCTGCTGCTGGGCTCTGCTTCACTTGCTGCTGCTGGGCTTGGACGTGAGCTGCTAGGACGATCCTAAAGCCCAACTGGGCCTTGCAACTAAAAGGGGACTAAAAGCCTAT
>NW_020639568.1:251-431 GCF_003573695.1 Papaver somniferum
ATTTTTTTTTTTTTTTTTATTTTCTTTTTTGTTTTTCTTTATTTTTCTTTTATTTTTCTTTTTTTCTTTTATGGGTTTGTTTAAATTATTATTATTGTTTGTATTTTCTTTTATGAGTTGTGATAATTTATGATAGGTTTAGTTCAAAAAATTTTCAAAAACCCAAAATTTGTAAACCAA
>NW_020639568.1:631-1000 GCF_003573695.1 Papaver somniferum
TAGCTAGGAAAACTTCTCATATGCTCCTCTCCCTGTGGACAAACCCCTACTCACTCTTTTATTACAAATATTGACCTTGTATACTTGCAAGCATATTGTGTGCATCTTAGAATTCACACCACTATAAATGTTTGATTATCTTCTAATCCTTATCCCTAAGATTACACCAAAAGGGACCAAGTCTTTCAAGTCAATGTTCTCATACAATGCATGTTTTTAGTGGAATTAATCACATCTATGTTTGTATCAAGCATATCATCAACATACAAGTATATAATGACACAGGCATCATTAACAAGTTACTTGTAAATATACTTGTCAGATTCATTAATTTAAATCCAGTATTCATTATCACATGATTAAATTTTC
>NW_020639569.1:0-496 GCF_003573695.1 Papaver somniferum
TTCTACCCTAAGCATAAAACTGCAGCTGTTAGGCAGAAAATTAGTACTAGTGTGCAACAAGAGGGAGAGTCTCTTTATAGGTTTTTAGAGAGATTCAATGATCTCCTATCTCAGTGTCCTCACCATGGATTTGATAATATAAAACTAGTACAGATTATTTATGATGGTTTAGACTATTCGATCAAAGCCATGGTTGAATCTATGTGCGCTGGTGAGTTCACTAGTAAAAATGCTGATGATGCTTTTACCTTCTTAGGAGTTATAGCTGAAAAATCCCAACAGTGGGAATCTTGTGTTGAACCCCCTAAAAGACTCTTGGTCAATAGAAGTAGCACCAATATGGTAGATACGAGTTTTGTGTCTGACGCTAAGTTTGCTGCTCTGTATAGAAGGTTAGAAGCTTTGGAGATGGGTCAGTCTAAAAATAGGTCCCTTGTTGAACCTAATAGAGCCTCTCAAGTCTCTGGTTGTGAAATAGAGCCCGGTAATTCATTTT
>NW_020639569.1:507-1000 GCF_003573695.1 Papaver somniferum
AGGTCCCTTGTTGAACCTAATAGAGCCTCTCAAGTCTCTAGTTGTGGAATAGAGCCTGATAATTCATTTTGGGAAGGTCAGGTTAGTGAAGAGCAAGCTCATGCTGTCTATAACAATGCTAGGTTTGAGAACCGTCAGAAGTTTGACCCATACTCAGAAACCTACAACCCTGGTTGGAGAAACCATCCTAATTTCTCTTGGTTTAAGGGACAAAGTCAAGGCCAGTCTAGCAATTCTCAGCCTCCCCCAGGATTTGGTTTTAAGAACTCTTCAGGTCAAACTCAGTTGCAGAACACTTCCGAGAAAAATATCTCTACCTTGGAGGAAACTTTCACTATGTTAGCAAATAACCATGACATGTTACCAAACAACCACCTTAGCTTTCAACAAGAAACTAGTCAAGAGTTGAAGAATAATTCCCAGGGTCTTGCCAAATTAGAACTTCAAGTAGGACAAATAGCTAAGTTTATAAGTGAGAGAGAAAATGGAAGGT
>NW_020639570.1:0-393 GCF_003573695.1 Papaver somniferum
TACACATAAGGTAGCTACCCCGTATCATCCACAAACTAATGGTTAGGTAGAGGTTTCCATTAGGGAAATTAAACGTATTTTAGAAAAAACAGTTAATCCTAATAGGAAAGACTGGTCGTCGAGGCTTACTGATGCCTTATGGGCTTACCGTACTGCGTTTAAAACACCCATTGGAATGTCACCTTATCGTTTAGTATTTGGAAAGGCATGTCACCTGCCTGTTGAGTTAGAGCATAGAGCCTATTGAGCTATTAAACATGTTAATTTTTCACTTGACAAGGCAGGAGCTCACAGAAAGCTCCAGCTCAATGAGTTGGACGACATTCGTAGAGATGCATACAATAGTGCTAAGGAGTATAAGAACAAAATGAAACTTGTGCATGATAAGATTAT
>NW_020639570.1:404-1000 GCF_003573695.1 Papaver somniferum
TGAGTTGGACGAGATTCGTAGAGATGCATACGATAGTGCTAAGGAGTATAAGAACAAAATGAAACTTGTGCATGATAGGAATATTTTACGAAAGTCATTTTCTCCAGGTCAAAAAGTTCTTCTGTATGACACTCGTTTGCATCTATTTCCCGGGAAGTTGCGCTCTCGGTGGACCGGTCCTTTTGTGGTCCGTACTGTTTTTCCTCACGGCGCTGTTGAAATTGAGACACCAGATGGTAGTAGTTCTTCGAAGGTTAACGGTCAGAGATTGAAGCCCTTTTTAGAGCCTTTTCCTATAGGTGACGTTGAGGAGGTCCCTCTGGAGGACCCTGTTTGCCTTGATTGACCATCGAGGCGGTTTGTATGTTGTATAATATTTTTTGTGGTTCCACTCCACCCAGGTACTATCTTTCCGAACTTCTCTATTTACTGATTCCTCATGTTATTTTCACTTTTGATACTGTTCTTTCATTAGAAACATTGAGGACAATGTTAGATTTAAGTTTGGAGGTGGGGAAGAAACATTTTTTTGGCTTTTAGTTGCAATAAATAAACTCCAAAACCTAGAAATTTATGCCTATTAAGGATAGCACTAA
>NW_020639571.1:0-200 GCF_003573695.1 Papaver somniferum
CGCTGAATCTGATAGACCAGGCAAGTCTGAAGATGCGCACTTATTGAAATAATCCGTAAGATGGAATATTTGAAAATTGCTTGTGTACACATATATCTCACTATCGGACACGTGTATACAGAAAGGTACGTGGAAAGCATGCAAGCCAAGACATCAAAACACGATGCGTCGCGAAGCACCAAATAAACCCCTAGGAGTTG
>NW_020639571.1:400-634 GCF_003573695.1 Papaver somniferum
CAACAAGTAGAAGAAACGAACAGGGGAAGATCCCAGGTGCAATAAAGACTGACAGAATTTAAGATCACAGGTGCAATGAAGACTGACAAAGAATTTAAGGTCACAGGTTTAATGAAGGCAGACAGGAAACTTAAAGGAAGAATGAACTGAGAGAGTGTTTAGGAAGAATGAAATTAAATTTCTTCTCTATCCTTAAAATACCCGAAAGAAAAGAGGAAATTAAGGGAGAAATAG
>NW_020639571.1:645-1000 GCF_003573695.1 Papaver somniferum
AAATTGTTAAGCAGGAGAAGTTGAATAATTTCTATTATGGGTCTGCAATTGCGGCACTTGATATTGCACTGGAACACTGTCCTTCTGCTTCTAACAAGTTTGTGAGTGATGCTTTGGCACTCTGACATTGCATTCCCTGCTTCCATTGATGCAGTAAGTATCTTACTAAGGAAATTGTTTTATCTAGTCATGCTTTTATTATAATCATTCCCTTATGTGCATGAAGGAAGAACTACATGACTTCATAAGACCTGTTTTACTAATTCTTATATGCCTAATAATGACTGCAGAATTCTTCTAGTATTCACAAGATTTACTTTGGTTATTTTCTCAGATTTCATCAAGCATTACTCAT
>NW_020639572.1:0-207 GCF_003573695.1 Papaver somniferum
TGAGAGTAGTGGTCATTCTTAAGCAAATGTGTCGATTCTAATTTCCTAAAGCATTTAAGTCTAGTCTCACAACTTAATATTCGACACATTTGGAATATAAACGTTCCCACAGTTGGAAGAAAACTATTTGGTGGGAAAACAAAGTCAATCTGGGGATCATAGCCTGGGCAAACCACATCAACCAGAGGATGGGTTTCTAACGACTGA
>NW_020639572.1:318-616 GCF_003573695.1 Papaver somniferum
TTTTCGTTGTTTTCAAGAATAAATACTTTTCTTAATTAATTTTGCATTTTTAGGTACTAAATAAAGCCTGGTTAACTCAGGGAGCAAAAAGAGCAAAGAAACGGCAAAGACTCTCGCTAGGAGGAAGCGAAGAATGATGTTTACAAGAGCCGGATCAACTAGAAGTGGGCTTGAAGATGAAGAATTGTTCTTAAAGAATATATGGGCTTGGCATACCCAAGGCCCAAAACCCTTACCCAAATCCATTTCCATTATCCATACCCATTTCCATGAGAGCCGTCAGATTGGATCCATCTTG
>NW_020639573.1:0-379 GCF_003573695.1 Papaver somniferum
GTAGACCAATCGGAATAAATACTAACACTTGGATAGCAATATATGTGTGTTCTCCCTGTCTCCGTCGCCTAAACAAGCGTGGAATGCAGGATCCACGGGAATTACCATGTAATCTGCTGACAAGAAACATGCGCTTGGGTCCACAAGGTCCAATCATGTTGTTAGTTCTTAAATAAATGTGTGTTTAATAAAGTCGACCACTGGTACCCTTGTATATGCCAGTTGTGTTGACCTAGAGTTAGGATTATTAACCACTGGTTCCCTTGTATATGCCAGTGTGTTAATATTAGTCAGACCGGTATCTCAGTCATTTAGGTTAGGTTCACCTTGGCAGAGGCCTTCAGACAGATATGGGAAACACCGTTCACTTTTCAACCAT
>NW_020639573.1:409-666 GCF_003573695.1 Papaver somniferum
ACCACTGGTTCCCTTGTATATGCCAGTGTGTTAATATTAGTCAGACCGGTATCTCAGTCATTTAGGTTAGGTTCACCTTGGCAGAGGCCTTCAGACAGATATGGGAAACACCGTTTACTTTTTTCAACCATCTACATTTTTCTTTTTCCATCTTCTTAATCTTTTCATGTGATTAGTATGACTTCGAGTATGATGTCCATCGTGAAACTATCTTAGTAGAGCTCTGTCACTTATATGAATTTTAGTATGCTTGAGTG
>NW_020639573.1:703-1000 GCF_003573695.1 Papaver somniferum
TTATATGAATTTTAGTATGCTCGAGTGCAAACTCGTGTACAACAATTGGAATTTCGCATCAGGGTTCTTCCTCTTAGAATCAATAATTGTATGCCAACCAAGGAGATTCTTTAGTGCCTTCCAAGATTTTTTGTAGATGGATAAGGTCTGGAGTAAAGATTTTGTGGGTATATCTCTGGTAATCCCTCCCGAGACTATAACTCGGCCGCTAGGGCCACCTAGGGGTTTAAAGGCTTATTGCATACGCTAAATGCAATCGACGATGCCTGCGAAAGTGAGTTAGGATTTTATTTTGTG
>NW_020639574.1:0-34867 GCF_003573695.1 Papaver somniferum
CAATTGGTTTTGAGTTGGATGCCCGTATTCTAACATGGTATCAGAGCAGGCTATTTACGACGAGTCATTAGACCACGCTTTTACTCCGCGTCACCCGATTTAATTGTCCACGTGTTAGACCCAACGAGGCTACACGTGAGGGGGCGTGTTGAGATTATTAGTCCCACATTGTTTGGGCATTCTAAGATCCTGCGGTTTATAATCCTTTGGGCCTCTCCACTAATTGCCAATTGGTTTTGAGTTGGATGCTCGTATTTTAACATGCTATCAGAGCAGGCTATTTGTGTCGAGTCAGTTGACCGCATCCTTTACTCCGCGTCACCCGATTTATTGTCCACGTGTTAGACCCAACGAGGCTACACGTGAGGGGGCGTGTTGAGATTATTAGTCCCACATTGTATGGGCAATTAAGATCCTGCGGTTTATAATCTCTTAGGACCTCTCCACTCATTGCCAATTAATTTTGAGTTGGATGCCCGCAGACTTTAACAATTATTCAACTCGTCATTCAACAGATCCTCAGCACAAGCACTAAGATAGAAGAACATCTCATCTGAGCATTGCAATATTGAACAGTTTCGACTTTTCATAAGATCTTTTTAATTTCTATTACCTATGTTTGTGTCCGTCGTTGTTTGGTGATTAATTGAATAATAGTTTTAACCCTTGATTGCTGGTGTATGGATTTCAATATCCTGTGTTATCAAAATAATCTCAAGAAAGTAAGCAATCATGGCCTTAAATTCACACCCCAATAAACTAAGTGATTTTATGTGCTGTCTTTTCAGTTCTCGCGTACTGTAGAAAACGCGTTACTTCCTTTCAAATTCCAAAACCATGAGCACAAACAAATTTTAATCACACTTGGTATCAAATATAGCATTGAATATTCAAGGAATTCAAGGAAAGATATGCCAAAATATTATTCTTACGTTTATGCAAGTTTCATTACCTATTATGCTTGCTCATATGCTGTTATTGCAGCAGTTTCCATCTCTGCTGACGTCAGAGTTGATTAACAAAATCTGGGAACACGAAAAAGACTCCGAGATTGCGTATATTAGATGTTTAAATGCACTTTCAAGCACAATAGCTAAGTTAAATAAAGCTGATCGGAGAATTGGTAAATTAACCGATTTATTTTGAAAACAACAAATTTCATTGGTCAGAATCGTCAGATAACCATGTCATTGAGTAACCGACTTAGTTGACATCCTTTTTGACTATTAATAGTATTACAAAAGAAGTTCGGAGCTCTGCGTCTCTGTGTTAACTCAGGCGATTAACTCGGTCACTAATTTCTTTGTCGAATTTTTGTTAGTGTTTTACTTCATTTAATTTAGGTGTTTTCCGATTATATCTGATGATAGGTGTTAGATTCTTACAATTTTTTCTTCTCTAAAATCAAAATTTACATCGGAAAATATGGAAAATCGACAGGAAACAAAAAAAATTCTAGGTCATTACCACAAAATTTTGGAAGTAATTTTTCGAATCAAAGAAATCCAGTTAATATTCCTGAGAAGGTATCCAACAATCCAGTATGTTTATTTCCAGACGACTTAAATAATGAAACCTTCGATGAATGGAGGTATAACTTAATTGGAAGATTGGATTTAGTTAAGCATAAATTCGATTATGCAGCGAGGATATTGAAAAACAATGGAGTCTAAAAGGTACAATCAATTTATTCCCCTTGGTAAAGGTTTTTCATAATGAAATTAGATAATGTTGAAGATAAACATTATATCTGGGAGGGTTATTGGCCAATTGAAGCTCAAACTTTAAAACTCAGGGCATGAGAACCCAATTTTAATCCTACAAATCAGAAATCAATTACAACTCAATCTCTGGTTTAGCAAAATCAGTTAAAGTGGGTGAAACAACTCTGAAGAGAGAGATTGGTTATTATACTAGTTGAAATTGATTTAGCAATATCCATTTCTAGCAAGGTGCAAGTTGAGACTAAGTATGGGATTTTTGAACAAGCAGTACAAATCCAAAATCTGCCCAAATTTTGTAATCATTGCTCTGTTGTTGGCCATTTTTTTGCTGAATGTAGATCCAAGAGGAAGAACATGACCAACAACAGGATATACCAGTTGTGTCTGAGGAAGGACCAAAGGCGTGAAGGAGAGTGAACAATAAACAAAAGAATAAAGGTTTTGCTATTTGATTTACAAATGAGGAAATGGCAGAGATGCATTGACCACCTCAACAAGGTAAAACTATTACTTACAAAGATATGAAAATTGCACAAGTGGTGGATAGTGATATAGAAGCAATTATACCTCAATTGAGAAATGATGCAGAAAGTTCAAATCAACATGACAAGTTTATTAATTATGGTAAATTTCAAATACTCCAGGATATGAATGAGAATATTTTGGAATCACATAGTGAATTTCCTGCTTTATCAGTAGAACAAATAATTCAAGCTGTTACTAGTTCTTCTTCCATAAATTCTGTTCTCACAGTGATGCCTCTATTGGGGAATGGTGGTACACGTCCAGTTGACATTTCTCCTACAAAACAGAAGAATCACAACTTGGGCAAAGTTATAACAATAAAACAAGATGCTCAAATGGTAGTAAAAGTGGGAATATGAGAAGCCTTTCTTCTCAACCACAACCATCTAAATGAAAGTGATAATTTGGAATGTCAGAGGCTTGAGGAGACGAAAATCCAAAGACTAACTAAAAATTTTGGTTAATTCTTTATGTCCTTCTTTAGTTTTTGTTGTTGAACCAAAGGTAAGAGTAACTTCTAATTTTTGGAAGAAACTGAATTTACCTAATACATGCATTACAAGTTAATTCATGATTCTACTACAAATAAAAAAGGCAATATTTGGATGTCCTGGAGTACAAGTTTACTACACCTATAGTGGTATTCATTTCTTCTCAATCTATTATTGTAGATGCTGGGGGAGTATTAGTAACAGATGTTCATGGAACCTGTTTAACTGTTGATAGAGAGAGATTTGGGAGAAGTTGGAATTCTTAAATTCTTTAGATAAACCATGTCTTTGGTGATTTTAATATTATCATGTGCCTTGAAGAGAAAAAAGGGGGAAGGAGTCGTCTAACTATTTCTATGAATGAATTGAATAATTTTATTCATAATTGTGGTTTCATTCAAGCACCAAAATCTGGAATTGAATTCTCTTGGTGTAACAATATAGTTGGTATAAAGAGGATGGTCTGCAATCTGGATAAGGATGTTTTCAATGTAAAATGGTTGGATCATTATCCTGGTTGGTTTCATAAAGTTGGTGCTAGAGGGACATCATATCGTAGTTCTTTATTAGGACCTAACGTACTCATTCCAAAACCTGCAAATGTTCCTTTCAAGGAATTAAAAGTGTGGCCTAGTCATCCTGATTTTATGAAGTTAATCAAAGAAGCTTGGTAAGTTGAGGCATCTTTAAATCCTTCCTTCATTTTTCTGAAAAATTAAAAAGATTGAAGAAAATCATTAAAGATTGAAATTGGAGTGTATTTGATGATGTCAGATTTCAATTACAGAATGCAGAATGCAGAAATAGTTAATTTTGCTTTAATTTCAGACAGACAACCATATAATATAGCATTACTTGATAAACTTATAACTGCAAGAGAGAAGCAAGAAATTTTGTTATGGCAAAGCAAAAATACAGCTCAACAAAAAGCTAGAGTTAAATGGTTAAAAGAAGGGGCTTCGAACTCCAAAATTTTTTCATACTTCTATAAAGTTCAATCGCAGAATTAGAAAGTTCAGCTGGTGCATTGTTTCTTCTTAACAAGGGATCTCAGACATTCTGGTGGAGCATTTTGAAAATAAATTTAAAAAACAAGAGGTGTTAGTTGCTGATGATATATTTGAAAATATTCCGAAAGTCATAAATGATGCAGATATGGATCCTTATTTGCTATTCCAACAAATGAAGAAATCCATGGAGCAATTCATGATATGGATCCTTGTAATGCTCCTGGACCAGATGGTTTTGTTGGTTGGTTCTACAAGAGAACATGAGACATAATTGGTAAGGATTTAATCTTTGCAATTCAATTCTGTTGGGGAAGAGGTTTTATACCTAAAGGTATGAATGCAAACTTCGTTACCCTTCTGCCAAAAGTTCAAGGTACCAAGAAAGCCACTCAGTTTAGACCCATAGGTTTAAGTAATTTTTTCTTCAAGGTAATAATTAAATTACTTCCAAAATGGGGAAAATGATTGAGAAGTTAGTCTCTCCACAACAAGGGGCTTTCGTTAAGGGAAGAAACTTACAAAATCAAATTGTGTTAGCATCTAAACTAATAAATGAAATGGAGACCACTGGAAGAGGTGGTAACGTAGGTCTGAAGTTGGACGTAACACAAGCTTATGATTCTCGTATCCAGGACTTCTTATTTCAAGCTATATATTCTTTTGGTTTTTCATCTTAACTGGTTCATTGTTCACAAGTGTTATTTCAGTCCACTATAATATCTGTTATGGTTAATGGTGGTTCAGTAGGATATTTCTCTATTGGCAGGGGCTTAAATCAAAGTGACCCTCTATCACCTATTTTTTTCTTCTATTGCTCAGTAAATATTAAGTCGAAAAATATCTTATTTGGTTCAAGAGAGGAAATTTATTCCAATGGTTAATAGAAATGGTATTCAACCTTCAAATATTTTCCTTTTTGATGAAATTTTTTTTGTTCTGCAATGGTGATAAGAGGAACATTGATAAATTATTGAAACTCTTGAAGGAGTACCATCAATCATCTTGTCAAGTAGTAAGTCTGCCAAAAAGAAAATGCTTTGTGGGAGACACTATTGATAGCAAGAAAATTCAAATTGCTAATAATTGTGGTATGCCACTTTCAAAGTTTCTATATAAGTATTTGGGAGTTAATTTGATACCAGGAAGAATTAAATCATGTCATGTTTGGGACTGTGTGGATTTACTACAGAAAAAAATGCCTGGTTGGATGGGTAAAATTTTATCTTTTCAAGAAAGACTCATCCTGGTGAAAAATTTGTTATGCAGTATACTAATATACAATATGTATGTGTATGTGTATAAATGGCCTAGGAAAGTCTTGCTTGAGTGAGACAAAATAATTAGAAATTTTCTTTGGTTAGGGGTCCCATCAAATAATAAATTACTAACAGTAAAATGGGAAGAGGTAAATGCACCATTTGCAGAAGGGGATCTGGGACTGAGAAGTTTAAAAGACATCAAAAAATCACTCCTTATGAAACTGACTTGGAAAATGCAGAATGGGAAAAAAATTACAAGCTAAATTTCAAGATAAACATGGTGTGTGGATAAATTATTATAAAAAGTCTTGTGTATGGATTGGGATCAAATGGGTTCGTGATGAAGTTTTTAATAACTCAAGATGGATTATGGGAGATGGAGAAAGTATCTCAGTATGGAATGATATCTGGATCACATGTAAGGCATTATGAAATTGTTATCCTGATAATTTTTTTATGCTACAAAAATCCCGATCTTAAGGTGATGCAATTATTAAGAAATGGTGAATGGATAATACCTTCTGAAATTTCAAACATGGTTGATGTAAATGAACTACCAGTGGTGGATGGGAACAAGGATGGGAGAATTTGGATATGGTCAAAAACTGGAGATTTTACATTTGCAACTGCAGTGAACAATGTAATGAAGAAATATCCTGAGCTGTAATTGACCAAAAAGATTTGGCATAACACAATTCATCCTAATGTATCAAGAAATATATGGAAGGTTGTGAGAGGTGTATGGACCACAGATGGGAACATGAGGGAAAAAGGTTTCAATCTGGCACCAAGATGTTATTTTTGCAATCAAGCCGAAGAATCCACTGACCATATATTATGGTACTGTAATTTTAGTGATTTTTTTTTCACTGGCTAGGTGGAACGTTTGCATTATTGAATCCTTTATCTTTTGTGGAGGTTCTTACTCTGGCAAGATCCAACAACCCAGCTGTAAAAGAAATTTGGAGGTCTACTGCTTTCAGAACTATGAAGGAACTATGTTTTCTTAGATACATAGTAGTCTTTGATGGTGCATATCCAAATCCAAAGGAATTGAAGAATAGAATAGTTCAATTTACAAGGGAATGTGAAGTCAGGATGAAGGGGTGTATGTGAATACAGTGGAGGACTTGCCGATTCTTAATTTTGTTGGCAATAAATGCATGAGAGTGAAGAATTATAAAATTCAGGAGTGTTACTTCTCTTTACCCACTGGAAATCAAATTCTATCATGTTGTGATGGGGTTTCAAGAAATAACTCCGGAGATGCAGGATATGGCTTTGTTGGCAGAGATAGTGCAGGTACTATATTGATAGCAGTTGCAGGTGGAATGGGCATTACAACTAATTACTTAGCTAAGGTTTTTGCTGTAATAAATGCATGTGAATGGGAAATAAGTAAGGGTTTCTTACAGATATGCATCATGACTGACTCTACATCATTCATCAGTTTCTTTCAGCCAGGAAAATTCCCTGGTGTGTACAAACTAGATGGAATAAAATAGTATCTACATTGGTCAGTGATAAATTTATACACAATTATAGAGAAGTAAATTTCTCAGCTGATAGTCTTGCAAAGATTGGGGCTACTTTACTTAGAGGTGAGAAGAGAGTTTTTTTGAATAGACCTTCTTTTCTGTCAAATCTGGAACATCCAAATAAAACATATTACAGATTTTGATGAGTTGAGTGATTGTTTGCTTGTAAACATTCATTCATGAGTGTTTTTTTGTTTTTAATTTGAGTGAATTTTTGTAATCTCTTTTGGTATCAATAAATTTTTATTATTAAGCAAAAAAAACCCATGTCATGAAGTAACAGTAACAGAGTAACTGGGCTAGAATAGCATTGCACATGCAGAGAACAATATATAAGCTAGTTAATTCACATATCTTTTCATGTTGTTTTTTTTACTCGATACGCAGGACATCAGGACATTTACAATAGCGTTCAAAAATGCAGGTTACCATTTTGTTTTTGTTTTTGTTTTCTGAAAAAGGAAAAGAAAATAAAACGAGTATAGGGTTCTAGCCTGAAGAAAATTTTAAATGTTCCCATACGAAAGGAAAAAAAGGAGAGTTCATGTACGTTTTACATGCGAAGAACTCTAATAATAGTATTGTTCTCGGAAAATGGGTCATATGATAATCTCAAGATTATCACAAAGAAGATGCAGGAATAGATATTAGTTCTAGATTTCATCTTGAGGGGTATTTTAGTAACTTAAGTATTAAATATTAGTTTTTGTTTGGGTGGGATGCCCGTGGGGATATTGAAATCATGAAATTTGAATTTATGAATATTTGAAAGGTTGTCGTATTTTGTTTGTCATATTTTGTTTGTCTTTTAGATCCAGAAATTCAAATCCAAGGGCTAATTAACCAAAAAAGTGTACTCGTACTGTTTTTCCATGGCAGAGCGGTTCCGTCCCTAGCTAGCACCAAAAGGTGCAAATAGCTAGCTTGATAATTTCATTTTCTATGGCACTTCGCCCTGAGTCCGTATTTGTGCATACTCCTTAACGAATGTGCATGTCACATTTCAATGTCTATCCATAACTTAATTTTGGGAGTTATGTATGAGGATCGTGATTCTAAACATAGAGGATAATGTGGCATCAATTAAATAATTCATCGGAAGAATATGTGAAATATACCCCGTTAGAAAAGTGTAAACAAATTTGTACTCCTTCACCCTAGTGGAAGTTGTGTATATATAGCAGGAAGGACCATTTATAAGTGGAACTGCTATATACTCTCAAGATTATCATAATATGCGGAACTTTATAACCGGAAGTTCAATACTATCAAGATTAGCCTAATACTTGAAATTCTATAACTGGAAGTCGGTACTATCAAGATTACCACAGCACTTATAGAGTTCCACTTATAGAATACTATCAGGATTGTCCAAGAATATCGTACTTCCACTTATTGAGTTCCACGTACTTTGATAGTCTTGAGAATATCGCGCCTCCACTGACAGATTTCTACGTACTACACTAATCTTGAAAACATTGCTCTTCCACCTGTAAGGTTCCATGTAGTTATAGATGGTCTTCCTTGCTATGCAAACAGTCTCTCTATCCGCAAAGTACTCGAAAAAAATGGAAAATACATATCTTGAGTTTTTCATCTTTGGTGTTAGGGAGTCGTTCAACCATGGAAAAGATGTAGCTTCTTTCTTCCTATACTTTTGCCTTTATTAAGCTCATAGCGTTTTTGGAGGTCTTTATTATTTTCTGAATAAGGCAACTGTATGTGTCTTTTTTTATCGGTAAATTAACTTTATTTAAAAAGAAAAGAAAAAGGTTCACAAAATGTGAACGCACAATGCACAAATACTACAAGAACCGACCAAAAAAGGAAGGGAACAACACAAGAGAAAACAAGTGCTACGAAAAAAAACTTAAGACTCCTTGTACATGACAGGTGAAACTCAAGGTGGTTCAAACACCGCTAATTTTCATTGGAGCATGAAGTACCGAAGAGATATTCCTTGAAACTGAGGTTACTTGTGAAGCCAATACGCCACTGTAAACTTAATTTCTTCACTCATTTTAGCTTTTTCAAGAGATTTATTGTCAAAGGCACGATAATTCCTCTCATTCCACAAATTTCATAAGATGCTTTTCTTGATTTAGATGTTGATTGAGGCCAAGATTGGATGGCAGCATCGGTTGTATGAGGAATAGTCCAAATGAGGTTGAATTCCTGGATGAAAAAGTGCCAAATACTGCTAGCATACGGACAATAGAGAAGCAAGTGTAATGAAGTTTCTGCATCACTGATACATAATTAAGTAGCAGTGATTGACCCACTCTCTCCGTTTTCTTTTTACTAACTGGTCTTGAGTTAGGATTTTTTGCTTAGCAGCCAACTAAAGGAAGAAGCTTACCTTAGGGGGCCAACACCTGTTCCAGATCTTCTTTGGATTTATGTGCTCGGCTTCCACATAAGCCTCGTTGCGCTGAACTAACCACCTATAACATTTCTTCACCGAAAATTCACCAACAACGTCGCCATCTATCCAAACTCTTTTATCTTCAAGATTTGTGAAGACAATATTACTATCATTCAGCACATGAAGGAGACCCGCTACATCGTTTACTACATGGTCTTGAATTCTTCTCGTTATTCCTAAAGACCAACTCTGAATTGTAATGTTGAACATTTGAGCTATGGTGCTGTCTTTATTCGAAGATGCCTCGAAAGCAAGAGGAAATTGTGTGACTAAGGTAGAATTTCCCAACCAAATATGCTATCCAGAAGTAAATCCTACCTAGAATGAACTTGCAATTTGAGTTGAACTCTTCGCAAAGATTTTGAACACCTTTCAAAATGCTGCAAGAATAAGGCAACTGCATCTCTACCATGCCTATATGCCTGTATAATAAAGCGGCCTAGCCCAACCAAGTAAGAGTTGCACCAATCCTTAAATTTACTTAGTAGTTATATTTTTCTTCAATCTCCTTAATTTTAATTCGTATCAATTAATGGAATTTGTTGAATAATAATTGGTAATTACATTACTATGCTGCTATTCTAGCCCTGTCATTTATATGAGTTCCACTATTCCACGATTATCCAAATTGACTTTCGATCATCTTGTTTTGTCAATCCAGGGCTTATTGACTATTACTTTTGATCGTCGCCTTCAGCCCCAAAACTCGTCTTGAATAGCTTAATCCCACTCAAACTAAAATACTAAGTCCAGTAAAACCAATATAGGAATGTAGGATTAGAATGGCAAAAATTAATTGCAAAACAAGAATAGAAGAAAAAGAAAACGCCCAGCCTACGGGAACAACTTAAATCAACAAAATAATAACTCAAGATTTTGAACCAACTGAAGCAACTGATTTTTATTTACCTTCAGTTTGCAAATCAATCTCCCTTGTGTAGTTTCCAAGCCACACATCGATATTACAATCTTGAGAGCTGCAAAAGATTATGTTGTATAGGGTACATGAACTCATACACACCCTCTGATAATGAGCTCTTCCGATCCTGTAGTGGGTGATTCTACATTTGATGCTATGAACTTGCACAATTGCATATGGTTTTTGTTTTTGTGCTTAATCTAGTCATCTTTCCTATTATGGTTTCACCTTCCTTACATTGGTGTTTACGAAACTGGTCAGTAAATTCACAGTTTTCATTTTTTGATTTGTCAGAATATTTGGTCCAACCAGTCATAATGCTTTTAGCATGCACGGACATTAATGATGATTACTAGTATTAGCAGGAATTAGGTTTAAGACTTCTCACAACTCTTGTTCACACACAAACTTTGTTGTTTCCGAAAGGATAGATACCTTGAACAAAGTTAGTGAGAAATCTTAATCCTGTTTCCTTCTGAAACTAATTCAGTAGTTAAGGCACTTTGGATTCTTTAATGACAAGGCATTTTGGACTCTTTCATGACCGTCTTAATTTAGTAGTTAAGGCTTTTTGGATTCTTTAATGACCGTCTTAAATAAACGAGGTTACACCTGACCTAATATTCTGATGAATCAGAAAATGAAAACTGTGAATTTAGCGACAAACTTTGGAAACACCAACGTGAGAAAGGTGAAACCGTAAAAGGGAAGATTCCTGGTAAGTGAAGAAGCAGTTATGTGGCAGTCTGATTATGTCAGAAACTCTTGCATTAGATATTATCCAAGTTTATATGCCCTCGCTTTCTTAAATCGGCTTTTAGTGAAGCGGAAGCTTTGGAGAGGATGAACTAACATAATCTAGACAATCTCCACTAATTTGCAGGCGCACCTTCAAATTCACCATCATTCTTATGTTTTTTGCTTTATACGGGTTGTTCACGATTTGGAGGTGTCAATCCCTTTGAGGTGTGCGTTTGAGAGTTGGTTGTGACATTCTATACAAAATATCGGTACTGGCTATTTTCATTTTCTAGGTCCTGATAAACCTAACAAACAAGGCACTACCTCCGTAGCATCACTGTAGTTCGTATCATTCCAACTAGGTTGTTGGCACTCACAGCCACCAAAAATCATTTTGTAGGGGCATGACGTTTACAAACAAAGCAAAAAAATAATTACTAGGGGATAATAAACCTTCAGCTTTTATACAGAAACGGAAGTCGAGCAGAGAAGAACTTAGTTTGTTTCAACGGCCTCAAAATGATACACCGGTTCTGGTTGGATTCAGCTCAAATTGCAAATGCAACATATGACTGCTTCAACAAATTGTCAGTTAGTGTGCCCTGTTGCTTACTGGTTCTTCATAATGAGACATCTTCCTATCCACTCAAATGAAGTTACAAACACGAAAAAAGGTTGAACAAGATCCACTGACGACCAATTAAATTTAGTAGCAGTTGGAATCCATATAAAAAGTACTTATAAAAAGTTATTGTCTGATTCCATTTCATGATGTAATTTTTGGAACAGAGAAACAGACTGAGCCAAGAAAATTTCACAATTCAATTAATTCCAAAAGTTATTGTCTCATTAATTCGCATGTTTTTACACTCACTTGTGTACTTGGAAGCCATGCAGAATGGCTGACGCAAAACTCCAACACAATAATAGCAATTTGGTCTAACTACGATCATATGTACTTCCAACAACATCTTGTTCTCCTTGCATATCTCTAGCAAGTAGCAACACAGCGCATAGAGTCACCCATCTGACTTTCAATACTTCAATCACCTCTTCCTACATAGTTACGAAAGACCCAAAGAAAATTTACAAAGTGAAGAAACTCCATACAATAGCCAATAAGTGATGAATAGATGTAGAGATCCAAAGAATGATGTAATTAAACATAGCACTGGAATCTCAATCGATCACAGTTAGAATATGATGAAATCTGACAACAAATATTGGAGTTTAAACAAAATAACTTTGAGAGTGAGAGAGAGACCTGTTGGTAGTAACTGGAAGAGATGTAAGGAGTTGCAGCAAACATATCTTCAATTACTTCTCCATCAAATTGATTAACCTGGATACATATTCATCTCGATCTGATAGCTGTCCCTCTTCTCTTTGAATAAAATCGACTTTCAGAGAATGAAGAAAGCGGAGCGATGTCTTGAGATCATACGGTATAGACTCCTCCAATTTGCCGCACTTGAAGATGGTTAATTCCCGAAGAGAAGTCCATAATCGTAAATCCGGTAGAGTTGTTAAAACAGGGCAATAATCTAATTCCAACTTGCGGAGAGAATTATTGTTGTTGTATAGATCATCATCATCGCCAAAACCTTGAAACTTAGAGCAATTTCTGATGCATAAAGAATGGAGATTCGGAGCATTGTTATTGAGTAGTGCGCCCAATGGGAAATATATCAGCTCCGGATATTCTTCTATGACAATGGATGTGAGAGAGGTGAGACATCCTCCTCTACTGGCAGAAAAGATTGAGTTTACTGCCTTGCCGTTAATACCGTGCAGATCCAATTCCTTCAGAGAAGGAAACGAATTTGGTGCGCTTCTCAATTTTGGACAACCCTGCATATATAGCGTCTCAAGGACAGGGAAGGCATCAACATAAACATAAGATGAAGGAGGAGCAACCCATTCTTCCAGATTTTCCATATTGTTGATTATCAACTCAACTAAAGAAGGGAAAAATGATAATGCTGCTGTAGTTGTTGAGTTCTGGGTGCTACTACTTTCTTCTTCTTGTTGCTGGTAATAAAATTCTCTACCCAAACACTTGACTGACTTCATTCTCGAAATCCAAAGATCCTTAAGACATGGAAGCATACCTAGAGCGGGAGGATTCCCGCACCTGTTGCAGTTCTGCAAATTTAATGACACCAGAAGCCGGCGACTATACGGAAGATTTAAACCCGAGAATCCATTTATTTCCAGCAATCTCAAATTGGGGTGAGGTCTAAGACCCACCAAAACCATATCATCATCTTTATCATCTCCGTTGGGTCTCCAACGTAGATATAATTCTCTTAAAATTGGCTTATCTTTTAACTTTGCTCCCTCTGCATCTTCAATTCCTCCTCTCACATTCTCTAACCTTTCTATATACAACACCTGAAGGGAGTTCAGCGCTGCTAACTCTTTTATCCCACTATGACCACTATGAATATCTGCTTCTTTCCTTACCGTGTATGACTTCAACGTTTCAAGGCAAGTTAGCTTTTCGATACCTCTGGGCATGGTAGATACAATGGTCACATATCTTTCAATAAACAACTGCCTTAATTTCGGCCAATTCTTAATTTCTTCTGGAAGCTCACATGTAGATACAAAGGTCACTATCTCCAAATTACAGAGGTTACTAATGCAAGATTCAGGCAATACTTTAATACTTGTAAATCTCAAATCAAGGCACCTTAATCCTGTCAAAGATCCTAATTCTCTAGGTAAGGCAACTAAGTTACAACAACCAACAATATTCAACGTCTTTAGATTCCTAATGTGAGTGATGGAATCAGGTATTTTTCTAATTGGTGAATCTGAAAGGTTAAGATAGCTTAGATGTCTTAAAAAGCCAATATTTTCAGGCAAGGCGCCTTCCAACTGATCGCACCCATGGAGATCCAACCTCTGCAAATTAGTTAGTTTAATGATAGATTCAGGTAGAGCTTTAATATCAGAATTTGAAACATCCAGATGCCTCAAATTATTCAAATGCCCAATTTCACCTAGAAACCCAAAAACATATTTGCAAAAACGCAATATCAATGTCTGCAAATTAAGAGAATGACTTAATGACACCCCATGTGACAATTCAAGTTCAAAACGTGAGAGGTCCAGGAACCTCAAATGTTTAAACTCAGAAATCGAAAAGGGAACTTCTGTATCCAAAAGACTGACCAGATATAATACGCGTAAACGCTTAATAGAAGAGAACCTCTTGATTGGTGAATAACTCTTTAGACCAACAATAGTTCGCAAATTCTTTGCCTTACGCAGCACTTGGGGAGTTGTTGTTGACGATAATTTGTCATGTTCAAGTTGTAAACGACGAATTTGTGAAACATCTTCCTTCCCATTAATCCCAAATTCGTTACGATCTACAACACTCATAGCAAGATCATGCACAAGATCATGCATCTTACACGTAAGGATGACACCAAGTTCATCCTGCTTTATATCCTGGAAGAATGAATTTCGCAACAAAAACTCAAAATAATCATTTCCTATATCTTCCAAAGATCTATTATTTACCTCAATATTGGACTGAATGAATCCCTCTGCCATCCACATAGAAATCAATATCTCTCTTTCGATTTCCCAGTCTTTGGGAAATAAACAACAGTACGAAAAACATTGTTTCAAAGGCGAAGCTAAATTATCATAGCTCAATTTCAAGATTGATATGACTCGTGTATTTTCCGGCTGAACCCACAAATTCTTATCGATGTTGACTGAAACCCAGTAGTTTTCATCTCTTTTTAAGGATAATAAACTTCCAAGAAAATTTGCTGCAAGTGGTAAGCCATCACATTTCTTTGCTATGTCTCGCCCAATAGCCATCATAATTTGAGAAAGTGGAATTGAACTTTTCTTCTGCATAATAAACCAACAAACCTCATCTGGTAATTTTTGTAAATTGTGGACCTTGCCCCCAACAAGAGATGCAACTTTTTGGCTGCGTGTAGTGACTAATAATTTGCTGCCTTCAACACCGTGGACAAGGACTCCCTTCAGCTTTTCCCAATCTTCGGCGTCTTCATTCCATATATCATCCAATACTAACAGGTATTTGTTACCAATTAGTTTTTCTTTCACTTGTCTTGCCAACACGTCGAAATTTGAGGGATTCCCACATGAAACACTAGTAATGGATTCTATAATTTCTTTTAAAATCCTATAGACATCAAACTTGTCAGATACACACACCCACATTTTTTTTCCGAAGTGTGTTTCAAGACTTGTCTTGGTATACCAACTGAGCTAACGAAGTCTTACCAAGACCCCCCATACCGACAATGGACACAACCGAAAGTTTCTCTTGCTGGGAAGAATGGTATGATGATGATGAAGATGATGGTGATATTGAAGGTAGTGTTCTATCGGTCAGCATCCTTACTATGTCCAACGTTGCATCCTCCCTACCTATAAGTACAGAATCATCTATAACTGATGTGGTTAGACGGTTGCGTTGCTCTCTAATTTGATCGACTTGAGAAGTACCACCAATAACATTCAACGTATATCTGACTTGATCATAGTAAATTTCATCTAAGTTTTTTCTTAAGGCTCGGATTTTACCAGTCATCTTAAAGTCAAACACAAGCATATCAGAGGATTTACTAATAAAGTCAGGTACCTTGTGCTTGATCTGACTTCTTCTTTCGCAAAGGCGCATGGTTTCATAACAGAATTCATCCATAACATCATCAGCATTGTAAACAACGTCTTTGAGCCTTCTCAGCCAGAGTCTGACGGTAGCATCAGTTAATTGTTTCTCTTCCGCATCAGAAATTAAAGCTTGTATTGACTCCAAGGTTTTACCAAGCTTCCTTAGGTCATGTTTAACACCCCGTACCTGACTAATCTGTTGAGAAATAACCGGGAGCAGTTTTTTCAAGATTTCAGTCACACCATTAACAAGAATCACTTCCAAAGCCATCATAAGAAAAATCAAACATATAGAGAAAATATTGAAGGTATGAAGATGAGATAGTAGAGAGCAGAAGATAAGTTCTTCTAAGATGAGTAGTTGGTTTAAAGATATTGAAATGAGTCTTCTCCATAAAATATTTGTCTACCTTCTGCCGTCCATTGGACTTCTTTCAACCACACTATTAATTATTAAAGGCTGGTGAATGACAGAGCTCATGGGGCCAAGTGTTTTGTTGCCAATAGGTCAGTATGTGTGGTCCAATCCTTACTTTAATTCGTTCACTGTACACCAATGTTAACAAAAATCACTGCTCGCGAATAATATTCTACTTCTACACTCCGTTGGGTCATGCTATAAACTGTTGCATCTCCTAATTCGTTTGTTAAGCAATGTTAGCATTAGATTATCTTGTACCCCTTTTTTACGTCTTTTGTTCTACGGGTGTTGATATTTCTTACTATGGTATGACGAAATCTCAACTCCTTATAATGAGTTGAAACCAGCAAAAGGATTTGAATCCGTCCATGTTCTGAAAAATACTACTTCCCTATTTGTGATTTTTAATGGACATGCTTATTATTTTATTATTACTTAAAAGGCATAAAAGTGAATTATCAAAGGGAAGACAATTTGTTACAAAAAACAAAAACAAAAAAACTGACATGAATTGCATATTCTGCTGACTAAATCGCTTGAAGAGAACCAAATTAAGCATTCTAAGAGCATCTAAAGGTTTTTGTAGCTAGCGGTATTATTCATGTAATTAAAATGAAAACTGACCGGGTTATAATCTACTGACCGTGATATCAATTTTACGGTCCCATTTGTACTGCAATCAACCTGCACACGAAACCAATGAAATTATTGCAATGTCTTCTCACTTATTGCAAGCCGAGAAAATTGAGCTGTACTGTTGGTTGAACAATAAAGAGGTCTCAGTTCTACAAATACCCATGAGTGTCCCTATACATATTTTCCACCAAAAAGTTTTGTAGAGAAAATTTCTCGACCATTTACTGCTGATTGGGATGTGATGATGCTAAAGATTAAGAAAGCCATGGTGATGTATAAAGTATTCTAACTTGGTAATTTCTTTTATACTTGATCCACTTTCACTGATCTCAATTTGCTCTCAGTATAGTGAAAAATCAAAAGGGGAAGTAAGTTGTATGGTTACCTCTTACCTGATATGAAACCTTTAAGAGCTCTATGGAAGCTTTCCTTAAAATGCACGAGCATTGATATTTCTGGGACAAGACAATTCCATGAGGAAATTTCTTTTGTTCATTAACGCATTGAACTTTAAATGCTTTCTGTAAACATCCACATTCAAAATACATGTAAATAAGACAATAACCATCGTGAACCACCCTCTTTCGTCTGGAACTCCTATACAAAGCCAATAACATACTAGCTGCAGCAACTAAGTTTGAATTTTTCTATGTCAATCCTCTCAAACATTTGATAAGCATTAGCCAAAACCCTCAACCCACTAATTTAAGTAGTTCAAGAAACAAAAAGGTTCGTTCAGAACTTTTGTCAAACACTAGTCGCGCATTGTTTACATTTCAATCCAAGATATTTCTTGATCTGACATATTAGAAGATATGAGCAAATGATGAACTAAGTAGATATATCATACAGACAAAACAGATTTGGGCCATTAAAGTAAAAAATGTCTGACAAAGACACAAAGTTAAAAGGTGATTTCAATATTGTAGAATGAGATTGAGGGGTCTCCTAATTTAATAATAAAACACTTGTTAAATCGGTGGGTTGATGGTGGAATTCATGATGGAAGTTTTAATTCAGTGGGTTTGGTGGAGGCGACTGATTTCTGCCACCTCTTATGTCAAACACCAATTTTATCCTGTCGGGGTAAAATGCTTATCTTCCACGTGTAGTTATCTTGAAGAACAGAAGCACCAAAAAACAAAATCACGAGAAACACTGAATGATGCCCTAGGACTCATTTGTATGCGTTCACAGGTTAAGCAATCATCGATGGTCAAATTTAAGGAAATGGTGGAAAGCTATTAAGGGCATCTCCTATGGTATGGATGTTAAATCACCCATATCTCATGGAGAATCCATATAAATAGGGATGATCATGATTATATGGAGATTAATTTTACTGTGAAGATCTAAATAAATATCCATTAATTGAGACCCAAATATATTTTTTCTTGTTTTTATTACATTAAAATACTAAAAAAGGGAATAAAAATACACGTCCGATCACTTAGAGACAGGATGGAAAAAGAAAAAAAATATACATTCGGTCACTAAGGGACCTGATGAGAAAAAAAAAACAAAAGAAATATATCCATCCGGACATTAAGTGTCCGGATGGGATATCCGGTTATTCGATGATCGGATGGACTCTCCATATATACCTCCACACATTTGAAGAGATCCCTTTGGACTTCACAAACATATGGATGTTAAAATCATCCATAATAGAACTTTTTGGTACAAAATATGGATCATCACAAAGATGTGGATGATTTTTGTTTCCATAGGAGTTGCCCTAAATACAACAACAAGAAAGACAACCACATTACTTTGTTAATGCGTATGTCAAACGCCAACATCTTAATCCATATCGGGTTGAAGAAAGATTTGATTAATCAGACTAACATCGAAATTTCCGAACTTCCTTCACGCAGTCCTAGTTAACAACATTTTTACCACGGGCAAAAGAAAGCTGATTAGTCCTGATTAACAACATTTTCACCACGGGCAAAAGAAAGCTGATTCTTGGTCTTTGCCAAACGCATATATGGTACCTCACATTCTTACACTATTATGATCTAAGTCAAACCCCCACTCGCCACGAACCGAAAGTCCGATCGTTTGTTTTCTATTTTAAATTAGATCTGACTTGGCTTCTGACTCAGACCTAACTCCAGGGGATCATTTTTGAATCAGGTAAAAAAATATCATTGCCTCATAGGAACAAACCACTGACTCACTAATTTTTGAGTTAGATGTGTCAGATCTGACTTATAAGAAACGTAGTGAGATAGATCTAGATGTGTCTGAAGATTTTAGTCAGATCCAGACGATTCGGATCCAGATGATTCAGATAAGTCAGGAGTAAACAAACATGGTGTAAGACCACCAATGCCCAAGCTTGTCTAGAAAATATAGTATGTTTATATGGATGGCAGACAAATCATTGATAGTATATTTATATCATGGATTACAAGATGTGGGAGCAATCTGCATGTATTGAGATCGATTTAGAAAAGGATTTCGCTATGATTAATTGAGAGTATTTACAGATGATCCTGGAGAAGATATGATTTTAAGATAGACGGTGCAAATGGACATTTTTGTTATTCTAAAGCGCATTTGTTTGGTGATCAGGCTTGTACTATTGATAGTAACATGATTGGGTGTCGCTGGTTAAAATGATAATCCACCGTAAATTTAGACAATGATTTCTTAAATTATGGACAGTTTTTTTTTTATGTTCTTAGGCAGTCTTCATGATGTTAAAATGATTTGAATTCTTAACGAATGTTGTTAATAAATATCTTATATTTTTTTGTACTTTGGAGTTGCTCCATTTGAGATTAATATGAATTTACTGTGTATATTTTGATAACACGATGTTATCTGCTAGGTTTTAGAATGATCGTATAAAACTAATTAGTTATTTTTGAACCATTGGTTGCTTTTATATTTGGATATGTGAGATATAAGTATGTCAAAATTGTTCGTATAAAATTTCAAGACAATCGGATCAAGTTATCACCATGAAGCCTATAATATAACATTAAACAGTTAATGTGTTTGTTAGAAATACGTGTTGTTTTTCATATGTATAAAATGATTTGTTTGAATTGCTTGTGAAATGATTTCATGTCTTACCGTTAGAATGAACATTTTTCATGCTAACTGCGAGAAATGATCCCCGAGAGTTAAATAGGTAATCATCCCCATGTAGGAACTTGTATTCCTGACAATTGATGGAAGTTGTTCCTTCCAGATAACGAAAGTAAAATGGGTAATGATCCCCTTTAAAAAAATGGGTATGATCCCGATAGAAACTATTGTCCTGACCACCGATCGCAGCTGTCCATGACGGGAAACAATAGGTGGGCGCACGAACCAAGGTTTTCGTACCATGAACTCATGGTTTGTTGGGGACAATATTAATTTTTAAATCACGTGTCGAAATATAATTATTTGAATTGTTGAAAATATTATTAATGTTATGAACTAAATTCAGATAATTTGTTGGAAATATTATTGGCGTTGTGAATTCCAAATAGAATCTAAATAAGATAAATTATTAGAAACAATATTGGTAATGTGATTGTTGAATATGTCATTGATTCGTTGAAGTCCTAATGTGTTTCTTGTTATATGTTTTTACTTAACGAAATGATCATGTTTCCGCATCTTTAGATAATATGGTGCATTCTATTCAGCTGTCATCTCACCCCAATTGACATTCTTGCATATTTCATTAGTAATGGAAGTGGAACTAAGAAGTTAGCTTATTTATTGATCGCATTGTATCTTCTATTTCTCAAAATGTAATTTAAAAAATATTTTTTGTTGAAAATGCTGTTAAAGATGATTAGAGAATTCACATGTGTAACTTATGTTAGAAAGGTTAAATTATGTTCGTTGTAATAAGTAAATTCGAAGAGTTAAATGCATAAATCTGTTTCCGACCTGTAACGCTTCGAGTTTGAATCTTCATATATGGGTTCGACCATGTTCCAGAACTCGGGGGTTACATGGCGTATGGCTTGAGGGTAAATAATTCCAAGACTAGGATTATGGGAATTGGTAATACACTAATACTCCACTTATTTATATGTGGGCAGAAAAATTGGGTTGTTTAGTCAACCAATTTTCAAAGTCGTATCTCAGACTTCTCTTAGGTACAAAGGATAACTCTAGATCTATTTAGGATGCTGTCATAGAAAGTTTTAATAAGACGTTGGTTTCTTGGAGTAAATCTCACTTAACTAAAGGCGGTAGAACCACTCTTATCAAGAGTGGCATGACTAGTCTTTTGTATTATTTCAATACTTTTAGGCTTCGATATCTGTCATCAATAAATTGAAGAAAAAAATAAGTATTATGGGTAGATACCGCATATACGAAGAAGAAGCACTTAGCAAATTGAGATTTAGTTTGTTCTTCTGTGGAGATGGGTGGCTTGTATAAGTTTTAATTTATAGATCATTAATTATAGGATGGTCGAAATTCATGATAATCATACGATAATCTATGCAAGATTAGTTTATGCGAAATACCTGGTAACGCTAATCTGTTTTATGACATTAATCATCTTTGTAACAACGGTAATACTTTATGGAGGTCTTGGTTTCTCTCTTTCTTTACCTTAGCTGGAATGAGTAGTAATTTCTTTGTATTCATAGGTATTCTGTTGTTTTTATAGGTACAGAGAGGACCAAGTTCCTTGAATTTTGGTTTTATCTTTAGATCTCAACCGTCCATTAAGGAAAAACATAATTAGGAAATAACTCTTTAATGACAACTAATATGCTTAGCAACATCTCTATTAGCCCAAAATTATCACACGGGACAAAGTTATCAAGAGTGTCATGAATAGTCTTTTGTATTATTTCAGTACTTTTAAGGCTCTGATAGCCGTCATCAATAAATTCAAGAAAAAAATCAGAGACTTTTATAAGTAGATACCGAGTATATAATAATAATAATAATAATAATTACTTAGCAAAGTGAGAGGTAGTTTATTTTTCCGTGGAGATGGGTAACCTGTATAAGTTTTTATTTATAGATCTAATTATAGGATCGTTGAACTTCATGATAATCACACTATAAGATATTCAAGAATATTTTATACGAAATACCCGCCAATTTGTGTTACAGTACAATCATCTTTGTAGCAGAGGCAATACCTTGTGGAGGTCTTGGTCTCTCTCTTTTCACCTTAGCAGTAATGAGTAGTAATTTCTTAAACACCATAATCATGGGTACCGTGTTGGTTTTATAGATAAAGAGAGAACCAAGTTCCTAGAGTTTTGGTTTTATCTTTAGATCTCGACTGCCCATCAAGGATGAGCATGACTAGGTTTAACTCCTTAATGAAACCTTATATGGTTAGCAACATCTCAATTGCCCAAAAGTTATCACATGGGCCAATAAGATAATTCCACCGAATAGAATCTATCTTACATCAAAATGAGAACGGTGAAACCGTAAAAGGGAATATTCCTGATCAGTGACGAACCAGTTATACTTTGTTCTAGCAGTCTGGTTATGTTAGATACTCTTGCAATCAGTATTTTCAGAAGTTTGCGTTAAAATTGTAGTATACTACGAAGATCGACTTTGTTAGAAAGTGCTGGCCACAAAATTAAGTCAGCTGGAATCAGGAGACATATATAGTAACTTTGGATCACAGCTTATAGCATTACAACACCAGATTTTGATGTTATGGTTTCTACCATAATGGCGCTTGTTGCATAATGATGCGTAAAGCAGACAAATTGCAAGAACCGGCCCATATAATGATCCATGAGAAAAGGAACCCGAATTCGAAACTGGACACCAAGTGTTTAATTTAAGGGTGCACACGGTTCGACTCGGTTCTTGTCGAGGCCGAGTACTTGTACCTTCCTAGGATCGGTTCCAAGATTTTGGACCGGTACCGTGTACCTCGGTTCCGGTATCGGTCGGTTCCTGTTAGTTTTTTCAGATAATTTTTTTTTTATTTTCTCGGACAAATTTTCCTGTCAGTTTTACCTGTTTTCAATATATTAAGAAATATCTCAATCAAAGAACAAAGTAACAACTAACAAGTAGCAGTAATACTAGATATCCAAAGTGCCAAACAACCAAAGTCTTGAAAATCTGGAAAAAAAATATAACAACTAATAAGAAGAAGTACAGTAATAGCAAGTTAGGGAGATATATTCCATGGCTGCACTGGTGTTGGCATTATTGTTGATAGGACCCAGTAACTCTGCAAAAAAAAGTAATAGCAAGTTAGTCAGTTAGTAACTATTACTAAAAAAAGTAACAAGGAAAAAGAAATTTGTGAATAAAACATGTCACCTTCTTCAACCACAACACTGTCATCTGGTATATAGTCACTTAGAAGATCAAATTGTATTGGCTTACTTAGCGAGCTTTGAGTGCAAAGAAATGCCTCAACTGTCCTTGTAGATAAAGAGCTTCTACAAGGACTTAACACTCTTTCCTGTGCTAAAAGCAGATTCAGAGGCAACAAAAGACACAGGAATGGCTAGTATATCCTTAGCATATGTCCAAGTATCTTATACTTATTACTGTTGGTCTTCCACCAACCCAATAAGTCAAACTCGTCATCATCACAATCTTTTCCTTCACCTTCTTCAAACTTGTCTATGAAATATCTATCCAACTCTGTTTTTCCCACATCATCATCTGGGTTGCTCTTGAACCTCTTACTCCTTGACATCAATTCTTTTATTCGACTTGGCCCTTCCCCTGGTTTACTCACCACTGATTTGGCTTGTCCCTGCATATAAGTACTTGACTGCTCCTCATGAACTGAATACACATCTTTATATTCTTCAAATAGAATCTTAAAATCCAATAACACACTCCTCATAACATATTCAACCTTTGAAGACTTCTTCCCATACAAACACTTAAGAACAAATTCTAGTCCCTTTTCTTTCTCTCTAGGATCCAACAACATGGGAAAAAAAGTTATAGAGTTCATCTTTGCATAATCACCCCAATATTTGTTATACTTCTTAAATATTTTGGCAGCCATAGTTGCAATAAAATCATCTTCATCTACATTATTTCTAAACTCAACTAGTTGTTCATAAATGATAATTAATTGCCATAAGTGTTTGTTGTTACCTTAGTTGAGGCTGAAAATACAACAGTGGCATCAAAGAATACCTTCAAACATTTGACAAGGCCTCTGACAAAGATCCAGTCCTCTTGACATGGAGCAGGTTTCTTCATTATTTCTCTCTTCTTCTTCTTCTTCTTCTTCTTCTTCTTCTTCTTTTGTGCCTTCTTCTTGCCTTTCACATCAACTTCTTCTTCTTCTTCTTTACTAAAAACTTCTTCTTCTTCACCAACATTAACATCAATATCAAAATCATTAGCATTGGGTAAATCTTTTTCATTCTCTTTTGGGAATTAAAACAACTTCTGATACTCCCTATCATACCTTTCTAACCTAGTAAAAGTTCTTTCATACACTTCTGCAGCCTCTGGCATCAAGAATGTGTTGTTCCATCTTGTCTTAACATATAATATCAATGTTATCTTAGACTCTATTCCAACTAAATTTGCACATTTTCTAAGCTTAGCCAACCTAGATGGAGAACCATTTATATACTTGACAACTAACCTGATTCTTGCAATTGATTTGTTGTAGACCCTTACAACATCTTTTACCACAAGTGCAAGTACATGAGTTGCACACCTTACCTGAAAGTATGTAGATTCAAACAAGTATTAGATTTTTGTACAAAGTAATAACTAATAAACACAATACTAAGTAGAAAGTAAAAATATACATATACTTACATGCAAGTACTTAGATCTCTCTCTTCTGCCCTTGTCATTGAAACAATACTAGTGGTCAAATAATTCATTGATAGCTTGTTGGCACTAGCATTATCCAAAATGATAGAAAAAAACATCTTTAAGTCCCCAATCTGACAAGCACTTCTCCAACATCTCACCGATATCAATTCCTTTGTGACCACTAACCTCACGAAACATAATAATTCTCTTTTCTAACGTCCAGGACTGATCAATAAAGTGAAATGTTACACATATATAGTTGAAATTATTTGGCGAAGTCCATGTGTCTGTTGTCAAACTAACCCTCTGCTTTCTTGACTTGAAGTAATTTTTCAACTTTTCTTTCTCAACTAAATACATTTCTAATAAACTTCTGTAGACAATCATTCTACTTGATACAACAAATCTAGGCTCTAAGACATGCATCATTCTCCTAAACCCTTCACCCTCAACTGCTCTAAAGAACAACTCATCAATTATAATAAACTCAACAACTTCCCTTTTACATTTTTATTGACTGAAAGTAGTAGAGATTAACTGACTTTCATCCTCACCCAGTGTTGCAGTTTTTAATGTCAGAGTTTGTTGTCCTTTTGTCTTTGGAATGTTAGGATTCTTCTTGCATCTGTTAAAGTGCTTCCACATTCCACTTGTACCATTCCTTCCAGTATGAGCCTTTATTATCTTCTTGCAGTAATTACATTCAGCTTCTTGAATATTCTTCCTAGTAAAATGATTCCAAATGTCAGAAGTTATCTTACCAGTGTTACCACCCATTTGAGTAGAAGTATCTTCTACATCTATTGTTGTTGTCTCTGGCCCTGACCCTGCTGCTCCATCTGTTGGTTGGATAGAGGATCCAACAAATGTATTTGTAGCAGGTGTAGGTGTAACAACTGAAGTAGGTATATGAGTAGTTGTTCCACAAGCTTGACTTGATGCATCCATGATTGATCACTGAGAAATCACAAATAAACATAAACATAAGTACATAATAAATTTATGAGTTCTGATTCTTATGAACTGAAAATGTAAAGTAAATAAAACCTGAAAATAAAATAAAACCACAAAGGAAATAAGAACTGAAAATAAAACTATAAAAGTGAATTCATATATTCATACATATAAAGTGCTTCCACTACAAGTTATCCACAAAGATTAAAGACATCAAAGTCCTTTAGTTTCTATTGTCAAAATAAAGATCAAATTAAAAAAAAATCAAGCAACCCATAGTCCAAATCAAACGATTTAAACACAATAACGAATAGAAATTGATTAAAATTGGAGAAGAAAAAAAGCAAAAAAAGTAAAAAACTTACACAAATCACTGACTTTTTCTCCTTCTTCTGCTGGATCGAGAGGTGGAGTAACTGATGTTGTTCGGTGTTCCGTGTTCGTTGTTGAGACTTGAGAAGTAAAGAGGTTGATTAATGGAGTTCAAAGAATCAGAGGAATCAGATTTCTTCTCAGTTCTCTTTCTCAGAGAGAAGACGAAAAAATACAAATGACAAACCCTAGCGTTAAGGTTCTCTATATACACCCCCCCCCCTTTTAATCTAATGGCTATTATTAGTCTACTACCCCTAAATCTAATGGCTAGAAATAGTCGGTACTTTTGGTCCGGACAGTACGGAACTTAGACATGACCGTATACCTGTACCTCCTCAGCCTCGGTTCCTATTTTTTGGACCGATACCTGTACCCCTTTCTCCGTTCGGGACAAAAACAGGTACGATTCCGCCGGTTCCGGGATGGTCCGGAACTTCGGATCGGTTCTTGTGCACCCTTAATTTAATTGATTAATAAAATAAAATAAAACAAAAAACTCGGGCCATTTGACACAACTTAAGCTCTGATCAAACCTAGACTCCCTTAGACACCAATTCCGACTTCATCGATGTTGAGTCAACATCCTTGCCGGGAATCAATTTTTAGGGTGATCCCAGGGCCTTCGCTAGTAGATTCAGCCTCAAAATTTAAATCAAATCCAGCCCGGCTGATTAGAATAAAAGTTTAAATTAGGGCTAAAATTTCCTTAGGAGTTTGAACTTGTATTTTTTTTTTACAATAAAAGGAGGATCCATTGAAAGACATCTTTTTTTTTTACTATCCTTTTCCGTGGTTTCTACGTGGGTTTCAATACATGGCCCCAAAAAGGCCGAGAGTTTCAGAGTACCAATATTATACTAATGATGATGAAGAGATGTTGTCGTCGTCGTCACGGTGGATTTGTGAGACTGTGAAAGGTTGTCATGTGTTTAAGGTCGAAGGATATTCTCTAGCAAAGGGAATAGGAGTTGGCGAATACATGACTAGTGCCGTATTCAGTGTTGGTGGCCACGACTGGGCTGTAGTTTTCTATCCAGATGGACTTACTGAAGCTGTACAGGATTACATAGCCGTGTACCTGAAGTTAGTAAGCCCTGGAGAAGTCAGGGCAACGTTTGAATTTAAATTACTAGACCAAACCGAAAAAGGGAAACATGGTGTTCATTACTATACTAGATCTCCAAAAACTTTTACCGATATCTGGTATGTACATGTTTTCCGATTCCTACGTTTGTTGGAATTATATTGAATCCTTAGCTTTTTCATGAGTAATTCAAGATGTTTCTAAGCTAGGATCGTACGTAGACTAGTAATTTCCTCCTTGCTTTACAAAGGCTCTTTGCACAAACGATTATAGCTACAGCAAGTTACCCGATTCAATGTCACCATCTTCTTCTCAATAAATAAATAACTCAAATCCAAACTTTAGAAATAGTGATGCCAATAAATTTCAGGTATGCGCCGGTGTCAAAATTTACAATTAGACTTAGTTGTTCTGCTTGCACTATAGTTTCTTTCAAAAATTGGTATTATGTTATACTAACAGTAATTTGAAACCTTTGAATTAGTGGAGAAGGAGATATTCTGGACTGCCATCTCTTTTTACTTATTTACTACCTATTTCGTTGATAAATATTTGTAAATAACTCTTTTACCGTGACTGACCTAGTGCATAAATGGCATTTCTATATGAATTAGTTTCAGGGGATGGCCAGAATACATGAAGAGGTCGAAGTTGGAGACCTCAAGCTATCTCAGGGATGATTGTCTTAGCATTCATTGTACGGTCGGAGTATGGCAAACTCGTGTTGAGGAGGAGAAACATTATGTTATTCCCGTACCTCCATCAGATATGAATCAGAAACTCAAGAGTTTGCTGGAATCTGAAATTGGTTCTGACATTACTATTCAAGTTGGCAATGAATTCTTCAAAGCCCATAAGTCGATTCTAGCAGCTCGATCTCCTGTATTTAGAGCTATGTTTTTTGGACTAGCGGGTAATCCAAACATGGAAATAGTAGCCATTGAAGATGTTGATCCCTTTGTTTTTAAGGTAAGGCTTTTACAATTCATATATTAGATTCATAAGTAAACTCCTGCTAACTTAAACTTACATGATGTGTTGCAGGCCATGTTGTTATTTTTGTACTCAGATGAATTTCCTAAAGCACGTGATCTTTCTGATCCAGATTTTGTTTGCACTTCAACTACGATTACACAATATCTGTTAGCTGCAGCAGATCGTTTTGATCTTGCTCGATTGAAACTCATGTGTGAGGCAAAGTTGTGTGAAGATATAACTATAAATAATGTGGCAACAGCACTGATTCTGGCAGACCAATACCAATGTTTGCAACTGAAAACTGCCTGCCTAAACTTTGCAGCGAAACCGGAAAATGCCGGAGGTAAGTGTTACATTTAGACCTCCAGAAAGTAATTAGTTAGCTATATGTTTTATGAAGAGTACCAAGTTTGTCTGTCCAGTTTTGGGCTAAACATATATTTTTCTTACCCATTAAATGTTTTACTTGTAGATGTTATGAAGTCCGATGGGTTTGCAGATTTGGCAAAGAGTTCTCCCACGCTATTGATTGATCTGTTCAAGACTAGTGCGGTGCTAAATAAAAACTGAAGCCTACTACATTGTATGAAAGGAGTGTCGAAAACAACAACAGCAACACCAACTGCAGGCTGATCGTCCTACACCAAAAATTAAATGTTTTAAAGATGTTTTCCTTGAAATTTTTACTCGTCATTAATTTCTGGTCTCATACTCTAATGAGTGTTTTTGTCTTACAAAATTGTTTCTGAACCTTCAAGCTTCTGTGCCAAACTTACGTAGACCAATGCACATAACCATTTTTCCACCGTAGTATATGAGATATTTCTGATATAACTAATGGGTTTATAAGTTGCAGTCGACTTTGATTGAAATTTAGATGGTTTTGAGGTTGTTCATTAGCTAAGAGTAACTCGCGGAACTAGTAAGGTCTAAGGAGAATCACTTTCATAAAAAGAAAAAAAATCAGAGGGAACTTAACAAGAAAATTGTAAGATCCCTCAATTTACTCGGTAAGTCGGTTTTCGAGGTGAGTTAGACCCATGAACTTCAATAGTAATAGTATGGATCTCGAGAAGGTAATTAATAAATAAGCAACAATGGCCATGAATTACAAACTAGACCAACGGTATATTTTATCATTTATTAAGCACACCACGATCTTTACAAGAGATTAATGTTGCAGGATTCACACCCTCATAAACGAAATGCAAAAAACTACTAAATTCCTTTCAAACTCCAAAACCATGAGAACATATTTGAGCGGTCAGTTAATAATTCTTGGACTGCGACATAGTCATTAGACTCAACTTTAGCGTTGTATTCACCGGACTTGGTGGGTTAGATGAGGAACCCGGGTTTTCCTCAATCTAAATTCCTTGAGATGGTCTTTATTAAGCCTGGTACTTTTTCTTGCAGGGTAAGAATCTAATGTTTATGTCGGTGTGGATCATATAAGCATTCTGAGATGAGAATGTGGTCACTTGTAACTCGATGATACCTTGCTTATTTTATAAACAGGTTACAGGTGCCGAGATGGGCAGTAAAGCCCTTTCCTTGAGTCGAGATGGCTTTGATGAACACGGACTTTCTCTGTGCATAGACGCTATGCAATTCATTCGGCAAAAGAATGAAAAAATAATCTTTAATGCACACCCATGATTGTCGCATAAAACAGAAACGGAAACAATTGTAATTTGAATTGGTGATGGCGACATAGTGAGTATATTTATGGCAAAGATATGCTAAAATATTATTCTTAAACAGAGCTTAAATATAGATAATTTTAACCTAACCCTAAGCTTGCATAAACAATATGGGAGTTCATTGCCTATCATCAATTATCTTATCACTTCTAGTTCTTTCTATTGCAGCAGTTTCCGTCTTTGCGGTCGACGTCGTGCAGATTAACAAAATCTGCAATCTGCGAACATGAACAAGACTCCGAGTTCTGCTTTCAGACTCTGATTGGAGATCCAGGAACTGCAGCAGCAGATATCGATGGGCTTATGCTTATAACGATTTCATTAACGCTTGAAAAAGTTCATGATATTTCCAACAACATTACCTTTCTGCGACATACCGTCACGGATTCTGTAGTGAAAGAACGGTTAATTTCCTGTCAAGAGAACTATGTTAATGCACAATTCTGGTTTCAAAGAGCGTATTGGGGTTGCAAAATCGTATTATGATATTTTCTATTTGTTAAGAAAAGGATGGTTTGAGGCTAGTGTTTGTGAGAATGGGTTTAAATTTGAACCTGTTCGAACATCACCTTTAACACCGAGTTATGATCTGTTGCTCAAACATGTCGAACTTACGTATGCTATCATCCAACATATCACCAGCCCAAGCAGCAAGTTTACGAGAGATGGATCTATTCAAACCGTTACCTGCAGATCTCAACTGATGATCCCGATGCTAATATCATCATAATGATTTTCTTGTCTTTTAAGTAGCAGTACTTGTTAACTTTATGTGTAACCCAAGTAGTGTCTGTTTTTCAATTTTATATGCATTGTTAGTTGATACTTGATTCAATTAATATAGATCAGTTGTTTTTTAACTTTTTTAGAATTGTAGAAGATTAAAATTCTAAAATATTTTGATACAAACTATTTCCATGACAAACAAACTCGCCCAAGCAGAGCAGCACGACGCAACTATCCAGAGATATCAAATGTTAGCCTCTAACCTAGCAGAATCGGCAGTCTAGGTGACCTGAAACCTGGATGGACTGGATTCAGAGACGGCAGCTTTTGCTACCTTGCATCTGTTGTTGTACTAGTTTTTAAACATGTGCAAACTTGTTAGGCGCGCACTCCCGTTACGATTTTCAGTGAGAAGCGCAAATTGGCGGTGCGGTTCTCACTGAGATTCTTAGGGCTTTGCATGTGCACAATTAATCGGAAATATCATGTGAATGAAATTTTTCGTATCCTTGACTGCAGTCTCCTAGCACATGAATTTTTTTTACTCCATGATTCCATGTGTCTGCTTACACAGGCACTCTACATAAAAAATTGAAGTAAAATCTGATGTAGGATTTTGTTTGATGGAACTAAAAAATTTCAGTCTCCATAGCACCAATTCTACAAAAACCACCTTCCAGCTCCAAAATCCAAAATTATTTTTGCAGCTCTCGTATTCTACATAAGCTAATGCAAGAACACGTGATTCAAATAAGAAGCCCAGTAGCACATAAGTATCAAGAGCAAAGCAATCAGTTGACCACAAAAGTAAAATGGTGAAGTTGCCAATGCACCATAACAATTATACTGATATAAATTAAGAATCTGCACACATGAATATTTAATAAAGAGGAAAAACTAATATACAGAAGCATCAAATCTGAAATTCAAAGAAAATTGATGGGTGGTGTTTTAAATTCCTGACAGAAATTCGAATTACAAAATTGTTCAGACAAACTTTGATATATCCAACTCTGTAAACTTATAAACAAACAAATTCACCGAAGTAGAACTCAGTTACTATGACCGTGACTTACCAATTAGACAAGGTCTATTCATCTACCAAGCAAACTAACACGATCTTTCTGGATGCCCTGTATGAGGTTAATATCAAAGAGTTCACACCTGGGTGGCATCTCCATCTCGTAAAAAGGATTTTTTAAAACGTAGTCTGTGTACAGTTCATAGATGATCCTTAATAGAGTGTCCATGTGTTGTGTCCCTGGTTCACATACGACGAAGAATTTTGTCCCTGCAAAGCAAATCAACGGTTCAATTCCTAAAACAAGTAAAATAAAGAATTTTGATGCTTCGTCGCAGAAAATATGTTCTTCCATACAGAAAGAGAGTACAAGGTGTATAGCCTAACAAGTAACATCAATGTCTTCAGTGAAAACAATGCAGAACATGTAAATCTTGGTTCACCTTCATTCAAACAATAAAAAGTTCGCCTCAACGTCAGAGAGGCGAAATCCAAAGATGCAGCACTCCAGAGTCCACACATAAGATTGACTTAGCAATACTAACAAATGGCAGCAAACCGTGTTACAGGAATTAGTGAGAGATTAAAATCGCAAGATTTGAATATATTTTCTACCATTGCTATGCATAGCGAAAGGAAAATGATGGCTCTACTCTTTTCAATTACATCTCCAGATTTTGTCTAGTTCTTTTTAACTCTTAAAAGGTTAAAATTTTATTCGAAAGGAAAAAAGAAATACAAGATGAGAGGTGCCTAAGCGCAAAAAGAGAACGCAGAAAGCCGACTCAACACACACGAGAACAACGAACTTACCAACAAGTGCAAGCCTAACTGCAGACTAATCGATCCTATAGTTTCTTCTTGGGTACGGGGGTTCTTTTCCCTCTACCCAAATCCTCATTGCTAGGACCCAAATCCTTGATTGGTTTCGAGGAATGGAAATTATCTACAATGCCTCCACGGATTTTCTTAACTCCAGCTTCTTTACCTCCACGAGGAAGACCAAGCTATGAACTGAACGTCATAAGTTTCTCCATGTTTTGTTCTTTAGTCATTGGTTTCCATCGAGAAACTTCCTCAACTGATTTTACCTTTGCGACATCCATGACATCATTGTCTGTCTCATATTCAGACTATTCATTAGAATCTTCACATGTATCTACTCCAGGGTCTTCAATTCGTTCTTGAGAAAATTACAAGTTTTGTGCCTGGTAGCATCTTCTGAATCACTAATTGTAATACCACCACCATTAGTTTCTGACTCCAGGATGTTGAAAGGGTTCAAGTGACAAATAGGTATATCATTAGGCCTTCCCCCCTTTCTACCAGAGTTTTTTGATCTTCTAGTATACCACTTCTTAGCTGAATTGGGAGATACCATTTCCAGTACACCTTCACCGCCCAATTCATTCTCATTTGGCAGCACAATGGAAGCACTAGCTGACCCCGCGAGTTCGGATTAAATTCTATTTGTTATTGGCAACGTGCTGTTAGCATCTGCGCCATCACCTAAATCCACTCTGTCATGTTCTAAAATTTGCAACATAGAGTCTATATCCACTTGTACAGTCTTCCCAATATCATCCACGACTGCCTTTTTCACTTTAGGTACCCGAATATTCTTAAAAGTGCTACTTGCAGAAACATCAGGACATTTGCCATTCAAATGGCCGAAGGTTGAGCATGATAAGCATCTTGGATGTTTCCAAGAGTACTCCACAGGTACTTGAAACTCTCTCCCATCAAAAGATACTGGGATAAAATCAGGGTAATAAAAATCTATATCTATTTCAACACATACCCTTGCAGATTTTGTCTATTTGATGTCATTATCTCATACAAATCCCAGATAGAATCCAATAATTTCTTATACACATACATATCCCTGGTTCCTACAGTCAATTATAGACGTAGCAATAAAATGTTTCAAAGACGGATCCTTTTTCGACGATCAATTTCAAGTCACAAAGTTATCAGCACAGTTCTGTCATCTAATATATAACTCCAAACCAAATTCGAGAATTCTATGAGATCTCTAAAAATTAGGAAACTAGTACTCCTGGGGATTGATGTTCAATATTAAACCCTGACATTGCCAGAAATGGGAAGGGTTTGTTCATATGAGAACTGTTTTTTATACCCGTAAATGATTAACCAAAACTATCTAGTGCCTTTTCCTTTTTCCTTGTATCACTGCCACTGGTGTTTAGACGGGGTAGGCCAGCAACTATTTTCCTTAACGATCAGCTTCTGTTTCCCACCATTAAAGTGATAAGGCACAATGTCTGTTTCACATGATTTTGTTGCACATAAACTAAACCCGAAATTCAAAACTGGAGCTACTTCAAAGTTTGGCTCAGAACGGTGATTTTGATTCAAGTCATAATTTTGTCAGGACAGTTCCACACAAGGGCATTACATAACCTAATCCAATTTTGGCAAATTTATCGAATTTCTAAAGAAAAATGGAAAATATTATTCCTGGATATTGCCAATAAAATTGAAACAAGTAAATTAAAGGGTTTGTTCATATGACAAGTGTTTTTTTTATTTATACCTGTGAGTGATTAAAAACAATGAAGATCAAAAGTATCGGCTTCAAGAAGTTCAATTCCTTGACAACCTAAAACTGGTGATAATTGTTGTGAGATTGCATGCATTGAATGCCATAAACTTGCTAATCTCAAACTATCATTTGTATCAAACATCTTCTCTTGGGCTTAAAGCCTCGAACCACTGTGTGAAATGCCATATGGGTAATGTGGATTACCCAAATTCAGTTCGGGTAATACCCGGTTAGTCTAGTCTCGAAAAGACCCGTTTTACTAGTGTTCCCCGACCCTTCTACTGATCCCAGTAACACAAAGTTACCTAGACTGTTCACCTTGTTTATGCGGAATGTTAATTGCCAGGGGTCTATCAAACTTCATAAGTTTTAGCGAACTCCATGACCCTGCTAAAGGATATTTGGTGAACGATATTTGTGTGATCAGAGTTGAGGTTACTTGTTAGGTTGTCCCAAATGATAAATGATGAGGGTGCCACGAACCAAGGCATAAGTCTGCAGAATCAAAGAAGAAAGGCAATAGCTGCTCGTTGTCTATGTATTTAGTAATTCTCTTCCATTAAACGTGTGGTTGTCATTCAACCAGGTTTTATGGAGATGCCCAACCTCTTCCCAAATGCCTTTACACTTTAACCTGGGAAGGGCCTAGCTCTAATGATAATTTTCTAAGAAATCTAGGGACCGCTAATGATTAGCCGTTCTATGGTAAAAAAAAAATGATAACCCATAAACCGTTCATCTTATAACGGAAAACGGTCACCCATTGCCGTTATATTTAATTTGACCAGTCGAACTCAATTGAACCGGCTCGTCATTGTCCGTTTTCAAATTTAGCCTCAAATCATCTAGAAAACTCGACCGCAGTTCATTTCTTCTTCCCCATTTTATTCCTTTCTTCACAAAGATAATCAGCTTCCTTATGATTATATTAATATACTTACTCGAACTTCGTATGAGAATGATGCATGTTTCAAGTTGACATAAAACAGAATTGTAACAAACGTTTAGATTTCATTATTGATTAGGTTGAATCTATGTTTTACTGATTTTTTATTCTTCCATTATCATTTCCGGTAATATTTTCAAAATTTTGAAAACACGGTTCCAAAACTCGGTTGATTGATTTTCTTCTCCAAAGATCATGACTCGATTTGTTTCTAAACTCCATGCTTTCACAACCCCGATGATAGGCTTTGAAAAGGTCTAAAAATTATCCCCGGCCAAAAACTTGGTGGGCCCGGAGATATGTATAAAATTAAGCGCAGAAAAACGCGGGCCTACAGTAATACCGCAAGTGCACGGTCGTCGGTTGTAGCTCGTGCAAGTACGGGTCGATCCACAG